>NC_092707.1:223341654-223537748 GCF_047496885.1 Scyliorhinus torazame
GTGTAAGGCAGAGAAGCCATAGTCAAAAATCAAAAAGGGCGACAGTACAAGGTACAGTGACTGAGGGGAGCTCAGGGAATAGGACCAGGAGTACGAAAAGGAATAAAACATTAATGGTAAGCGACACGGCAGGTTGTTACATGAAGATATGGGTTCAACGACAAGGAAAATTAGGAGAAAAGTTAAGAGGAAATATAACTTAGGAGGGGTTACTGATCGAGGTGTTAAGATTCAGAACAGAGGTAAAAAAGCCAACACAAGTGTACTTTACCTGAATGCTCGTAGTATTCGGAATAAAGTAAATGAGTTGATGGCGCAAATCATCGTGAATGACTATGATTTAGTGGCCATTACTGAAACATGGTTAAAGGATGGTCACGACTGGGAGTTAAATATCTGAGGGTATCAAACTATTCGGAAGGACAGAGTGGATGGTAAGGGAGGTGGTGTATCTCTGTTATTTAAGGATGACATCCGGGCAACAGTAAGGGATGACATCGGTGCTCTGGAGGATAAGGTTGAATGCATTTGGGTGGAAATCAGGAATAGTAAGGCGAAAAAGTCACTGATAGGAGTAGTCTATAGGCCACCAAATAGTAACATTATGGTGGGGCAGGCAATAAACAAAGAAATAACTGATGCATGTAGAAATGGTACAGCAGTTATCATGGGGGATTTTAATCTACATGTCGATTGGTTTAACCAGGTCGGTCAAGGCAGCCTTGAGGAGGAGTTTATCGAACGTATCCACGAGTTTCCTCGAACAGTATGTAATGAAACCTACGAGGGAACAAGCGGTCCTAGATCTGGTCCTGTGTAATGAGACAGGGTTGATTCAGGATCTCATAGTTAGGGATCCTCTCGGAAGGAGCGATCACAATATGGTGGAATTTAAAATACAGATGGAGGGTAAGAAGGTAAAATCAATAGTGTTTTGTGCTTAAACAAAGGAGATTACAATGGGATGAGAGAAGAACTAGCTAAGGTAGACTGGGAGCAAAGGCTTTATGGTGAAACAGTTGAGGAACAGTGGAGAACCTTCCAAGCGATTTTTCACAGTGCTCAGCAAAGGTTTATACCAACAAAAAGGAAGGACGGTAGAAAGAGGAAAAATCGACCGTGGCTATCTAAGGAAATAAGGGAGAGTATCAAATTGAAGGAAAAAGCATCCAAAGTAGCAAAGATTAGTGGGAGACTAGAGGACTGGGAAACCTTTAGGGGGCAACAGAAAGCTACTAAAAAAGCTATAAAGGAGAGTAAGATAGATTATGAGAGTAAATTTGCTCAGAATATAAAAACAGATAGCAGAAGTTTCTACAAATATATAAAACAACAAAGAGTGGCTAAGATAAATATTGGTCCTTTAGAGGATGAGAAGGGAGATTTAATAATGGGAGATGAGGGAATGGCTGAGGAACTGAACAGGTTTTTTGGGTCGGTCTTCACAGTGGAAGACACAAATAACATGCCAGTGACTGATGGAAATGAGGCCATGACAGGTGAGGACCTTGAGAGGATTGTTATCACCAAGGAGGTAGTGATGGGCAAGCTAATGGGGCTAAAGGTAGACAAGTCTCCTGGCCCTGATGGATGCATCCCAGAGTGCTAAAAGAGATGTCTAGGGAAATTGCAAATGCACTAGTGATAATTTATCAAAATTCACTAGACTCTGGGGTGGTCCCGGCGGATTGGAAATTAGCAAACGTGACAACACTGTTTAAAAAAGGAGGTAGGCAGAAAGCGGGTTAATTATAGGCCAGTGAGCTTAACTTCGGTAGTCGGGACGATGCTGGAATCTATCATCAAGGAAGAAATAGCGAGGCATCTGGATGGAAATTGTCCCATTGGGCAGACGCAGCATGGGTTCATAAAGGGCAGGTCGTGCCTAATTAATTTAGTGGAATTTTGTGAGGACATTACAAGTGCAGTAGATAACGGGGAGCCAATGGATGTGGTATATCTGGATTTCCAGAAAGCCTTTGACAAGGTGCCACACAAAAGGTTGTTGCATAAGATAAAGATGCATGGCATTAAGGGGAAAGTAGTAGCATGGATAGAGGATTGGTTAATTAATATTAAGCAAAGAGTGGGGATTAATGGATGTTTCTCTGGTTGGCAATCAGTAGCTAGTGGTGTCACTCAGGGATCAGTGTTGGGCCCACAACTGTTCACAATTTACATAGGTAGGATAGATGCAGGCAGGTTGTTTCCACTGGCGGGTGAAAGCAGAACTAGGGGGCATAGCCTCAAAATAAGGGGAAGTAGATTTAGGACTGAGTTTAGGAGGAACCTCTTCACCCAAAGGATTGTGAATCTATGGAATTCCTTGCCCAGTCAAGCAGTTGAGGCTCCTTCATTAAATGTTTTTAAGATAAAGATAGATAGTTTTTTGAAGAATAAAGGGATTAAGGGGTATGGTGTTCGGGCCGGAAAGTGGAGCTGAGTCCACAAAAGATCAGCCATGATCTCATTGAATGGTGGAGCAGGCTCGAGGGGCCAGATGGCCTACTCCTGCTCCTAGTTCTTATGTTCTTAATCTCTGTTATTTGGGAACTAAGATGGGATAACAGATATCCAGGGTTCCAAATAGACACAGAGATCCATCAGTATCCCTCCAATGCACCCCCCAAGAGGGCCTCGCTCATGATCATGGTGTGCTGTGCACTCCATAATCTGGCACTGCAACGGGGCGAGGAGCTGGATGAGGTGGAGATGGAGGACCACTGCATCGCAGATGAGGAGGAAGTGGAGGAGGGCAGCAAGGGACAACCCCTAGAGATCTTGGAGGAAGAACCTTGGGCAATGGCAAGGGCACGAACGGGGTGCAGGGCTCGTGGCGCCCTGATTGCTCCTCACTTCGGGGAGGACGAGGACTAGTCCGAGGCAAAAATGTCCCTCCCCTGGAGTCTGAGACCTTCGTCTTTGTGAAATGCCAGTGGGATGTCTTCTTGGTGATCAGTCACAGAAAACTACAGTGCAGAAGAGGCCTTCGGCCCATCGAGTCTGCACCGCCACATGAAAGGTCCTGACCTGCCCACCTAATCCCACTTGCTAGCACTTGGCCCATAGGCTTGAATGTGAAGACGTGACAAGTGCTCATCCAGTATTTTTAAAGGATATGAGGCAACCCTCCTCTACCACCCTCCCAGGCAGTGCATTCCAGACCATCACCACTCTGGGTAAAAAGGTTTTCCTCAAATCCCCCCTAAACCTCCCACCCCTCAATTTGAACTTGTGTCCTCTCTTAACTGACCCTTCAATGAAGGGGAACAGCTGCTCCCTATCCACCCTGGCCATGCCCCTCAATCAGGTCACCTCTCAGTCTTCTCGGAAGAAAACAACCCAAGCCTATCCAACCTCTCTTCATAACTTAAATGTTCCATCCCAAGCAACATTCTGGTGAATGTTCTCTGCACCCCCTCCAGTGTAATTACATCCTTCCTATAATGTGGCGCCAGAATTGTACACAGTACTCCAGCTGTGGCCTCACCAAAGTTCTATACAGTCCCGTCATGACCTTCCTGCTTTTGTAATCCATGCCACGATTGATAAAAGCGAGTGTCCCATATGCCTTTTTCACCTCCCTATTAACTTGCCCTTCTGCCTTCAGAGATCTATGGACAGGGCGAGGAACCCCAGTGACCGGATGATGCAGGAATGATGATGACTTGCAGTGAGGAAAGACAAATGCTTTTCAAGTGTGCTGTGAATGTCTGACTACTGCTCCACAGAAACCTGAACGTGACCTGCCACTGAACAGGGTGATCTGTGGGTCATTAGATGTTGAATGACACATCTCTGCTGCTACTGCCTCTTCCGAGACTAAGGATTCCAGTGTGGGTCGGCACCTCTTGTGCAGTGGACAGACTCTCAGAAGTTTTCAGCCGATGGCTTCCTCACAAAGAAAGAAAGCTTGCACAGATAAAAGGCCGGTACGGTAGCCTGGGTTGCGGGGAAATGTTGCCCACACCAGGATTACATCAGCATGCCACTCCCACATTGATTCTGTATACACCTCTCGCTGCCTCAGGAAGGCAGACTGCATTATCAGAGACATCTCCCACCCAGGCATTGCCTTCTTCCAGATCCTTCCATCAGGCAGAAGATACAGAAGTCTGAAGACTCGCACATCCAGACATAGGAACAGCTTCTTCCCCACAGCTATAAGACTCCTCAACGACTTCCCCTCGGACTGATCTGTTCCCTGTAAGAACACTATTCACGACGCCCTATGCTGCTCTTGCTCATGTATTTGCTTTGTTTGGCCCCTTGTCCCGCACTATAACCAATCACTGTTTTGTCGATGTACCATTTGTCAATGCTCTCTGTTGATTATTCTTGTGTCTACTGTGTACGTTCCTCGGCCACAGAAAAACTTTCACTGTACTTGGGTACATGTGACAATAAATCAAATCAAATGACTGTCAGTCCATTGGGGATGGCGGGGGAGCAACCATTGAACTACCATCCTCTCAGAGAAGATCTAGGATGCACCGGCATTGGCTGCTTCCAGCCTAAATGTCAGGGTTGGCTCCATCTGTCCAACATCTTGCTAAAAACTCCCTCCGAGAAACGTGGGACTGTCTTCCTGGCTGCCATCTCTCGGATTGAACTTGGAACAAGTGCTGGGAGATGTTTTAAAGGAGAGACCCCGCCCCGATTTCTGAGATGAAGTAATCCCGGGCAAGCTAATTAGAGGAAGTCCACCACGAGTGCAGCGTGAAACTCATGTAAAATGTTTTTCTTCCCCCCAAAGGGGTTGAACATTTGGCAATTTTTCTCGTCGATGGCACCAACAGGTTTCTCTCCGGTTTTCTCGCCGAAACTGACACTTTGAAGAAATATTGGAAAATCCTGCCCCATATGAGAGTTGCTACATTTAGGTTAGAAAAGAAAAAATCCAAAACCGAATAGTTTAATTAATATCACATTCTATGAAAGCGTGATATTAGGGAAAATCACGGTCCTGAAATTTGAGTTCACGAATTCTGATAGAGGACAAATAACAATTCCATTTAAGCTTCCTGGTCCTTCATGTTCAAAAATAGCACAACTGTGCAAATATGAAGATGTCAAAACATGCTGGTAAACCACTTTACAATGCAAGAATGCCTTTAAGACACAAGCCTTTTAATATGGATTTATTCTAATTCATTGCCATCAATCCAAAGTGAAATTATTTTCACCCAGTTAACAGCATAGTTTGCTTTATGCAGTAATAGAACTACTGAACACTGTTCATTCCATGGGTGAATGGGGCTCTATCTTAAAGAGATCCTTTGCCCATTGAACAATGTACTCAAAACCCTCATGCTTTTTTGAGTTGATCTTTGGAAAGAACATATAACTTAGTTTTATTTTCCATCTGTAATGGTTGCACAGATTTTCTTTTATACGTCAACTATACAATGCCAGCAACTCTTAGGTCCCTGGAACACTTCATGATGAATAAATAATAAGTGAATATAATGCTGATCTTGAAAATATAATAAAATATAATATATACAATTGCCCGAAATGCTGGAGGAAGCAGATTCAACAGTAACTTTCAAAAGAAAATTGGACAAATAGTTGACGGGGCAAGAATTGCAGGGCTTTGAGGGAAGATAAGGGAGTAGGATTATTACAAAGAGCCAGTATAGAAGCGATAGACTGAATGATTCCTCTGTACTGTACTGTGATAATCACAAACAAGCTTCTACATTTACAGTTCGGTTAAGTATAATTTCAAAACTGACCATGAGAAAAGGGCATAAAATCCAAACAGTTCAGACAGATTTCACCAATACCTTTGGCCAACATTCTGTGTAATTGGTATCTTTATCCTCCATATTACTGTGGTCCTTCTGTCGCCATGTTTTAAAAGCTGCTCCCAGCAGACCATGGATAAAAAGAACATCCGCTTTGATTGGCTGACTGAACACACAAAAAAAATAGATCAGGGTCTGTACTCTTCTGTAACATGCAGAAGGGTTGAAGAACATTTGGTGGTTACGATATAAACTGAGACTGATTGAACAAAATAATCCCAAATTGTTACTGTGAGGTTATCAGAATAGGACAAGTTATTAGAAACACAACAACAAAGCAGACTCTGAAACTGTATCACAGGAAAGTACATTTGAAGCTCAGGAAAATAAATAAGCTGGGGATGAACCGGATCAAAAAATTCGAAGCAGAGAAAAAGAGTAAAATATAATTTTTATTTTATATTTGCTTCAGAATGCAAGTCTAGAATAACTAATGAGTACTTTGTACTGGTGTTTACGAGGGACAAAATATGTCTAGAAGATAGATGGTGGGACTCGTACATGGGCTGAAAATTGATGGTGGGAGATACTGGAATGGTTGACTACACTTAAATTGGATAAGTCACCAGGTCCAAATGGCTTGCATTCAAGGCTGTTTGAGGAAGTGGGAATGGGGATTGTGGAAGGGATTTCCACAGCCTTCCAATCTCCCCTACAGAGCAAGGAAGCACAGAAAGATCAGAGGACAGAGTGTTAAGTTGTCAAGTTGGGAATTAGCTGTTAAGTGTTCTTCTTTTGTCTGAAAGCTGGCAGCTCATAACTTGCAATTACTTTAATTAACTAAACATAGGAACACAGGAGTAGGCTATCAGTCCATAAAGTCTGCTCTGCCATTCAATTAGATTATGGCTGATCATCTTTACTTTCCTACGCTAGCTCCATATCCCTGATTTCACTAGTCTCCAAAAAGCTATCAATTCCTGTTTTGAACATGCTCAATTTTAGAATTCCAAAGATTCACCACACTGAGTGAAAAAATTCCTCCTCATTTCACTCTTAAATGGCCTACCCCTTATTCTGAGATTATGTCCCATGGTATTAGATTCAATAGCCAGAGGAAACATCTCATCTGCACCTACCCTGGCATTCCCTGTAAAGATTTTATACCTTTCAATCTGGAACAGTTCATAAATAAGGGGTCTCCAATTTAAAATGGAGACTAGGAGGAATTTCTTCTCTCATATGGTTATTCGTCTGTGGAATTATTTTCCCCAGTGAGCAGTGGAGGTTGGATCATTTTATATATTCAAGGCTGAGTTAGGTCAATTTGTGATTGGCAAGAGAGTCAAGAGTTATGGGAGTACAGGCAGAAAATGGAGTTAAGGCCACAATCAGATCAGCTACAATCTTATTGAGTGGCAGAACAGATTCAAGGGGTTGAATGACCGACTCCTACTCCTGTTTCTTATGTTGAGACAGATACAGCAATGACATTACCTAAGGGTAACAAATTAAGAATAGATCAACGGAGACCAAGGTCATTGGGATACTCTAAAGGTGACAGCACAGGTGGAGGGAAAGTAAACCCACAAGTCTAGATAGGTAATGCTGGGATCAAGCAAGGGCTTGAAGTTCCTGTAGAACTGGGAAATAATGTGGTTAAACCTGCTGAGTGCTGCAGGGAGATCAATATCACAGAAGATGCCATTTGTTTACTTTGGATGAGAGAGCACCTCTATCCTGTTGACATATTATGAGATCCACACATTCGGCACTGCAGTATGAAAATGAATGGATAACCTGAAAAGTACCCAAAATAGCAAAAATTGCACAAGAAGGAAGAAGAAAAGTATATCGTATACAAGCTGCTAAGTGATCTCAATTATTCACACTCCCAGCATCTTAAATAATCTTGGATCAATTTAGCGACTGGAGTAATTCTTTAGGTTTTCCTTAGGAACGTTACTAGCTGATTTGCAGCAAGAGAATATGAACTGGATAAAAGCAAATTACTGCGGATGCTGGAATCTGAAATGAAAGAGAAAATGCTGGAAAATCTCAGCAGGTCTGGCAGCATCTGTAGGGAGAGAAAAGAGCGAACGTTTCGAGTCCGATGACTCTTTGTCAAAGCTAACAGAGAAAATGGGAAATATTTATACTGTCGAGTGAGAATGAAAGATCAGTTGTACCCAGGGAAACCGGGTGCTAATGGCCACAGAAATCAAGGGGAAAGAATGCAGTCCCCAGAGAGAACAAAAGATGTGAAAGGTCAAACAGCAGGGAAACGAACATCAGAGGATGAACTGTGGGGGGAGGGGAAGCAAAGAGGAGAAAGGTTAAGGAAAGGTGAATAAGATTGGGGGGGGGGGATTAAATATATATTAAGAAAGAAATGGTAAAAGACAGTTAAAATGAAATGGGATGAAAACAAATGGGTCGAGGTGGGGTAAGAGCTGATCATCTGAAGTTGTTGACTTTGATGTTGAGACCGGAAGATGAGATGTTGTTCCTCCAGTTTATGTTTAGCTTTACTGGAACATTGCAGCAGGCCAAGGACAGACATGTGGGAATGGGAGCAGGGTCTTTTGTAAAAATGGCAAGCAACAGGAAGGTCAGGGTCTTGAATGCGCAAAGACCAAAGATGCTCAGCAAAGCGATCACCCAGTCTGCCTTTGGTCTCTCCGATATAGAGACCACCACATTGGGTGCAGCGAATGCAGCAGACCAAATTGGAAGAGATGCAAGTGAAACGCTGCTTAACCTGGAATGAGTGTTTTGGGCCTGGGATGTTATGTATGGAAGAGGTAAAGGGGCAGGTGTTGCACCTTCTGCGAATTCATGGGAAGGTGCCATGGGTGATGGGAGAGGTACTGGGTATGGTGGGCGAGTGGACTAGATTATCTCGGAGGGAACGGTCTCTGCGGAATGCTGACAGAGGGAGTGAAGGGAAGATGTGTTTGGTGGTGGTATCACGCTGGAGTTGGCGAAAATGGCGGAGCATTATACTTAGCATACGGAGGCTGGTGGGATGAAATGTGAGAACGAGGGGGACTCTATCCTTGTTCTGGGAGGGAGTGGAGGGGACGAGAGTAGTGGCGCGGGACATGGACCGCACACTGTTGAGGGCCCTGTCCACAACTGTAGGTGGGGAATCATGGTTGAGGAAGAAGGAACACATTTTCGAAGCACCATTTTGGAAAGTGGCATCATCGGAACAAATGCGACGGAGGCAAAGGAGTTGAGCACAGTAAGATGTCTTACAACACCAGGATAAAGTCCAACAGGTTTGTTTCGATATCACTAGCTTTCGGAGCGCTGCTCCTTCCTCAGGTGAATGAAGAGAGGGGGGCAGCACGGTAGCATTGTGGGTAGCACAATTGCTTCACAGCTCCAGGGTCCCATGTTCGATTCCGGCTTGGGTCACTGTCTGTGTGGAGTCTGCACATCCTCCCAGTGTGTGCGTGGGTTTCCTCCGGGTGCTCCGGTTTCCTCCCACAGTCCAAAGATGTGCAGGTTAGGTGGATTGGCCATGATAAATTGCCCTTTGTGTCCAAAATTGCCCTTAGTGTTGGGTGGGGTTACTGGGTTATGGGGATAAGCTGGAGGTGTTGACCTTGGGTAGGGTGCTCTTTCCAAGAGCCGGTGCGGACTCGATGGGCCGAATGGCCTCCTTCTGCACTGTAAATTCTATGAAAAGAGGTATGTTCCAGAAACATATATATAGACAAATTCAAAGATGCCAGACAATGCTTGGAATGCGAGCATTAGCAGGTGGTTAAATCTTTACAGATTGAGAGTTGAGAAAAAAGGATGGGAGTCCTTACAGGGTGTAGGGTGCAAAGAGCTGTAGTCCATATTAGCTGTGGGAGTCAGTGGGCTTGTAGTGTATATTAGTGGATAGTCTATTGCCGGAAATGGAGACAGAAAGGTCAAGGAAGAGAAGGGAAGTGTCTAAAACGGACCAGGTGAAAGTGATGGAGGGGTGGAAACTGGAAGCGAAGTTGATGAATTGTTCCAGGTCCGGGCGAGAGCATGATGTGGCATCAAAATAGTCATTAATGTATCGGTAAAGGAGTTGTGGGAGGGGGCCTGGAACAAGGAATGTTCCACATACCCCATAAAAAGGCAAGCGTAGCTAGGACCCATGTGGGTACCCATTGCTACACCTTTGGCTTGGAGAAAGTGAGATGAGTTAAAGGAGAACTTGTTGAGAGATAGAACCAGTTCAGCCAGGCGGAGGAGAGTGGTGGTGGATGGCAATTGTCTGGGCCTCTTTTCGAGAAACAAGCGAAGAGCACTCAGGCCATCCTGATGTGGGATGGAGGTGTAGAGGGATTGCACATCCATGGTGAATAGAATGCGGTTAGGACCAGCAAACTGGAAGCTGGCAATATGACGCAGTGCATCAGAGGAATCCCGGATGTAGGTGGGGAGGGAATGGACCAGAGGAGTGAGGATGGAGTCAAGATAAGAGGAAATAAGTTCGGTGGGGCAGGAGCAAGCTGACACAATGGGCCTGCCGGGACAGTCTTTTTTGTGGATTTTGGGAAGTAGGTAAAAGCGGGCTCTCCAGGGTTGGGAGATTATGAGGTTGGAAGCCGTAGGGGGAAGGCATCCGGAAGAATTGAGGTCACTAACGGTGTTGAGATAATTTCTTGATGTTCAGTGGTCTGATCATGGTCAGGGGGAGGTAATTGGAAGTATCTGAGAGTTGGTGCTCAGCCTCTACGAGGTCAGTGCGCCAGACACTTAGTGTTAGTTCTCTCCGCTATTTGACCTTTCACATCTTTTGTTCTCTCTGGGGACTGCCATTAGCACTCTTTCACCTTGGTTCTGTGGCCATTAGCACTCATCTTTCATTCTCACTCCACAGTATAAATATTTCCCATTTTCTCTGTCTGTTAGCTTCGACAAAGAGTCATCGGACTCGAAACGTTAGCTCTTTTCTCTCCCTACAGATGCTGCCAGACCTGCTGAGATTTTCCAGCATTTTCTCTTTCGAATATGAACTGGATATCGTTCCCACTTCAGACGTGGAAGCTCGTTATCCTATTTGACACCAAAACTGAGATTCCAACCTCATATCTATTCCATCGCCTGTTATTTGCACCTCCACAATATCGCCCGTCTCTACCCCTGCCTCAGTCCATCTGCTGTTGAATCTCTCAATATGTTTCTTACGTCTTGGCTTGACTATTCAAATGCTCTCCTGGCTGGCATCCCATTTTCCTCTATAAACTTCAGCTCATCCAAAACTCTTAAGCTCACGTAGCAAGTCGCACCAAGCTCCATTCACTTACCATCCTTAAAATTCTCATTTACATTTAAAAACTCTCCGTGTCCTTATGCTTCGATATTTCCTTTTTTAGAAATAAATTTAGAGTACCCAATTCATTTATTCCAAATTAAGGGACAATTTAGTGTGGCCAATACACCTACCCTGCACATCTTTGGGTTGTGGGGGCAAAACCCACGCAAACACAGGGAGAATGTGCAAACTCCACGCGGACAGTGACCCAGAGCCAGGATTGAACCTGGGACCTCAGCGCCGTGAGGCAGCAGTGCTAACCATTGCACCACTGTGCTGCCATCCTTCCCTATCTCCTTAACCTCAACCAACCCTTTAATCTTCTAGGATTTCTGTGATCCTCCACTCTCATTTATCCCCATTTTCCATATAACACCACAGATAGTTATACCTAGAGCTGCCTTGGCACTAGGCTCGGAATTCCCTCCCCAAGGTTCTTTGCCTCGCCTCCTTTAAAATGCTCCATATAATTTACCCCTCTTCACCACACTTTTGGTCACGAGTCCCCATGTTTCTGTATGGCTTGGGCGTCAAGCTTTTTCTGATAGTGCTCGTGAAAACCCTCGAGACATTTTACTACGCTAAAGATGCTATAATCGGGACTTCCGGTGGTGACTATGGAGTGAAAGGTCACACATTTGGCAGCTCCCGCTCTTGGTGGTCTTTTTGGGCTTTTAAGCTGGATTTCTACAGGAATTTTTCAAAATAAAGGCGTAAAAGCGAGAAGAGAAGGAGGTGACCCCTAGTTTATGGAGCTGCACCCAGGGAAAAATCAAAAAAGGAGGAATTAAAAGTTGGTTGTAAGTGAGGATCAGAGTTAGAGGGAGGCAATGGCAGGGACGCAGGGTCTGACCTCACCAGCTCAGTGGTCGACGGACCAGTGGTGAGTTGCATGACCGAGAGGTTCACTCAACATCGCAGGGAGTGTACGGAGGACCCCGCCCGGGCGGTGGACTCGATCAGGGCTGTGGTCAACCGTGTGGAGGAGAGATTGATGACCCAGGGACAGGCGATCCAGAAGCTGGAGGAGCTGGCGGCGGAATGAGAGGTGCAGTCCACCGCGATGGCAGCGGAGATTGGGATGTTACAAGACCAACAGAAACGACTGCTAGAGAAAGTGGAGGACCTGGAGAACCGGTCACGGAAGCAGAATACCTGGATCAAAGAGTTATCAGACTCGAAACGTTAGCTCTTTTCTCTCCCTATAGATGCTGCCAGACTTGCTGAGATTTTCCAGCATTTTTGCTTTAGTTTCAGAATATCCGGATCGTTGGTCTGCCAGAGGGGAAGGAAGGAGCGGATGCTGGTGCGTATGTGAGGAAGATGTTGGAGAAGCTGATGAGGGAGGGTTCGTTCCCCAAGCCGTTGGAGGTGGACCGAGCCTACAGAGTGCTAATGTGTGAGCCCCACGGGCATGAGCCCCTGTGGGTGATGGTGGTACGACTGCATTGGTTCCTAGATAAGGAAGGCATCATGAGGTGGGCTGGGCAGGCAAAACGGTGCATGTGGGAAGATTCTGAGATCCAGGTGTACCAGGACTTGGGAGCAGAACTCGCAAAGATGAGGGCGAGTTTTAAGAAAGTCAAGGCGGCCCTGTATGAGAAGAAAATAAAGTTTGGATTGCTTTACCCGGCCCATCTATGGGTGACCTATGAGGGTCGGGAGCTGTACTTTGGCTCGCCGGAGGACATGGCGGACTTTATGAAGGACAATAATTTGATGGGAAAATAGGGACCTTGAACCTCGACTGTGGAGAACTGAGCGTGGAGTGATCTTTTGCTTTGTAAAAACCTTTTAACTCCTTATTTAATTTCCGATGTTCGAAAAGATGTTTGAGATTCTGCATGTATAATACTTTTTCTTTTTTCCGGTCTTTTTCATTTGGTTCTGTTTGAAGGTGTTTGACTAGATAAGGGTTGTTCGCACACTTGAGGCAGCTGAAGATGGACGTGGCCATGTTGCAAGAGATGCATTTGAAGCTGGGAGATCAAGGGATGGGTCGGGTAGGTGTTTCATTCGGGACTGGACTTCAAAACAAGGGGAGGGTGGCAATTCTGGTTAACAAAAAGGTGGCATTCGAGGTGGGAAAGATAGAGGCAGACCCGGGAGTAGATTTATTATGGTTAGTGGGAGGCTGGAGGGAATGGCTGTGGTGTTGGTGAATAAACACACCCCAAACTGGGATGATGTCGCGTTTGTCACGAGGGTGCTGGGGAAGATTCCGGACCTGGACTCGCACCGGCTGATTATGGGGGGAGATTTTAACACGGTTCTAGATCAGAGACTAGACCAGTCGAGTTCCTGGTCAGGAAAGGTGTCAGCAATGGCGAAAGAGCTGCGGGGGTTCATGGAGCGCATGGGAGGGGTTGATCCGTGGAGATCCGCTACATAAAGAGCAACGACACGGGCGAGACCGCGACAAGGCTGGTTTGGGAAGCATTGAAGGCGGTTATCAGAGGGAAATTCATCTCGATTCAGGCCCACAGGGAGAAAACTGAACCGGCAGATTTGGACAGGCTAGTAGAGGAAATTTTACAGGTGGACAGGAGATATGCGGCGTCTCCGGATGAGGAGCTCCTGAAGGAGCGTCAGAGATTTCAAATGGAATTTGGGCTGCTAGCCACAGGTTGGCCAGCTGAGGAGGGTAAAAGGGACGGTGAACGAATATGGGGAGAAAGCTAGTAGGGTATTAGCACATCAGCTGAGGAAACAGGAGGCAGCGTGGGAAATTGGGAAAATAAAGGATGAGGGGTAAGTGATGGTGGACCCGGGGGCGGTAAATTATGTGTTTCGTGAATTCTATAGTCGACTTTATAAACCGGCAGCTGGGGAGGAGGGTATGAAGCGATTTCTGGGAGGGCTGAAGTTCCCGGAGGAGCTGGTGGAAGGCCTAGGGGGCTCAATTGGGCTTGGGGAGGTAAAAGACAGATTGGGGGGGTGATGCAATTGGGTAAGGTCCCGGGACCTGATGGATAACCGGTGGAGTTCTACAAAAAGTTTTCTGAGTTACTGCTCCTGGTTAAGGCTTTTAATGAGTCAAAGGAGTTGGGAGCACTCCCGCCAACGTTATCACAAGCATCAATCTCTCTCATTTTGAAGCAGGATAAGGACCCAGAGAGCTGTGGATCATACAGGCCAATCTCCCTTTTGAACGTAGATGCTAAATTACTGGCAAAGATCTTGGCCACACGTGTAGAGGACTGTGTCCCGGAAGTAATCAGGGAGGATCAGACGGGATTTGTGAAAGGTAGGCACCGGACATCCAACATTAGACGGCTCTTAAATGTTATAATGATGTCAGCGGAGGGGGGGCGAGGTTGAGGTGGTAGTAGCCATGGATGCAGAAAAGGCCTTTGACTGAGTGGAGTGGAAGTACCTATGGGATATTCTAGGCAGGTTTGTGTTCGGGCAGGGATTTGTGGATTGGGTCCGGTTGCTATACCAGGCTCCGGTGGCGAATGTAAGAACAAACCAGGTCCGGTGAGAATATCTTAGTCTTTATAGGGGGACAAGACAAGGATGTCCGCTCTCCCCAATGCTGTTTGCCCTGGCCATAGAGCCCCTGGCAATGGCCCTTCGGTCATCAAATGTCTGGCGGGGGATAGTGAGAGGGGGGTGGAGCATAGGGTCTCGCTCTACACGGACGATTTACTCCTTTATAATCACAGACCCGTTAGGGACATGGCTGGAATTATGGAGGCACTGGAAGAATTTGGGCGGTTTTCAGGCTACAAGCTAAATATGGGAAAGAGCGAGGTGTTTGCGATTCAGAAAGGAGATTGAGGGAGTTACCTTTTAAGGTGGTGGGGAGGAGCTTTAAGTATTTGGGGATCCAGGTGGCTAAGGATTGGGGGCAGCTTCACAAGTTAAATCTGGGCAAAGTGGTCGATCAGATGAAAAGGGATTTCCGCAGGTGGGACATGCTCCCGCTGACGCTGGCGGGGAGGGTGCAGACGGTGAAGATGACAGTCCTCCCGAGGCTGCTGTTCTTTTTTCAATGTCTCCCGATTTTTGTCCCGAAGGCCTTTTTAAGGAAAATGAATGCGGTGATCTTGGGTTTTGTGTGGGCTGGTAAAACCCAGAGAGTCAAGAAGGCACTCCGGGAACGGGGTCGCGGGGAGGGGGGTTTGGCCCTCACCAGTTTTATTAACTATTACTGGGCAGCCAACATATCAATGATCAGGAAGTGGGTAGTGGGAGAGGAGTCGGTTTGGAAGGGAGTAGAGGCGGCATCTTGTAAGGGCACAAGCTTGGAGGCTTTATTAACACTGCCGTTCTCGCCGGCTCGGTACTCCGGTGGTGCTGTCAGCACCGAGATGTGGGGGCAATGGAGACAGCACATATGACTGGAGGGGGCGTCAGTGTGGTCACCGATTTGTGATAATTACCGTTTTGCTACAGGGGGCCTGGATGGGGGCTTTAGGAGGTGGCAGCAGGCAGGGATTGAGAGATTTGGGATTTGGGGAACTCTTCATTGAGGAGGGTTTTCCGAGCCCGGAGATATTGGAGGAGGAGTTTGAGTTGCCGGATGGGTACGGATTTTGGTACCTGTAGGTACGGGACTTTGTTCGGAGGCAGGTTCCAAGCTTTCCTCACCTCCCCCTGAGGGGACTACAGGATAAGGCGATGTCAAAAACGGGAGTTGGCGAGAGGAGGTTCTCGGAGATATATAAGCAATCGATGGAGTGGGAAGGGGTCCCAATCGGGGAGGTGAAGAGGGAGTGGGAGGGGAGTTGGAAGTCGGAATATGGGAAAAGGCCTGCAGGAGAGTTAATTCATCCTCGTCGTGTGCCAGGCTTAGCCTAATCCAGTTTAAGGTGGTTCATAGGGCTCATATGACTGTGGCCCGGGTGAGTAGGTTTTTTGAGGAAGTGGGGGATAGGTGCGGACACTGTGGGGGAAGCCCGGCGAATCATTTTCTAAAAATATTTTTTATTCTCCTCCTTTTTCACATTTTCTCCCAAATTTACACCCAACAATAAACAATAATCAGTAACGAATCTAATGTCAATCCCCATATCAATAACAATGATCCCATCTTCCCACCAAACCCCCAAACATTAGCCCGCATGTTAACATAAACAAATGACGAGGAGGAATCAGGATTCACCCATAGTCACCATTAACACAGAAGAGTCCCCCTCCCCCCAATCCTCCCAGCCCCCAATCCCCCTAATGTCCCATGTGATCCAATTCTCGAAAGTGCATAATGAATAGAACATAGAACATAGAACAATACAGCGCAGTACAGGCCCTTCGGCCCACGATGTTGCACCGAAACAAAAGCCATCTAACCTACACTATGCCATTATCATCCATATGTTTATCCAATAAACTTTTAAATGCCCTCAATGTTGGCGAGTTCACTACTGTAGCAGGTAGGGCATTCCACGGCCTCACTACTCTTTGCGTAAAGAACCTACCTCTGACCTCTGTCCTATATCTATTACCCCTCAGTTTAAAGCTATGTCCCCTCGTGCCAGCCATTTCCATCCGCGGGAGAAGGCTCTCACTGTCCACCCTATCTAACCCCCTGATCATTTTGTATGCCTCTATTAAGTCTCCTCTTAACCTTCTTCTCTCCAACGAAAACAACCTCAAGTCCATCAGCCTTTCCTCATAAGATTTTCCCTCCATACCAGGCAACATCCTGGTAAATCTCCTCTGTACCCGCTCCAAAGCCTCCACGTCCTTCCTATAATGCGGTGACCAGAACTGTACGCAATACTCCAAATGCGGCCGTACCAGAGTTCTGTACAGCTGCAACATGACCTCCCGACTCCGGAACTCAATCCCTCTACCAATAAAGGCCAACACTCCATAGGCCTTCTTCACAACCCTATCAACCTGGGTGGCAACTTTCAGGGATCTATGTACATGGACACCTAGATCCCTCTGCCCATCCACGCTTTCAAGAACTTTACCATTAGCCAAATATTCCGCATTCCTGTTATTCCTTCCAAAGCGAATCACCTCACACTTCTCTACATTAAACTCCATTTGCCACCTCTCAGCCCAGCTCTGCAGCTTATCTATATCCCTCTGTAACCTGCTACATCCTTCCACACTCTTGACAACACCACCGACTTTAGTATCGTCTGCAAATTTACTCACCCACCCTTCTGCGCCTTCTTCTAGGTCATTGATAAAAATGACAAACAGCAACGGCCCCAGAACAGATCCTTGTGGTACTCCACTTGCGACTGTACTCCATTCTGAACATTTCCCATCAACCACCACCCTCTGTCTTCTTTCAGCTCGCCAATTTCTGATCCACATCTCTAAATCGCCCTCAATCCCCAGCCTCCGTATTTTCTGCAATAGCCTACCGTGGGGAACCTTATCAAACGCTTTGCTGAAATCCATATACACCACATCAACTGCTCTACCCTCATCTACCTGTTCAGTCACCTGAATAACGCCCATGAATTGTAGAACCACTCCATCTTTCACACAGTTCAAATTTGACCTTTTCAAGCGTTAAGAATTCCAGCAGGTCCCCCCGCCAAGCCAGGGCTCAGGGTGGAGAGGTTGATCTCCACCCTAACAGGATCTGCCTTCGGGCGATCAACGAGGTGAAGGTTACAACATCTGCCTCCGCGCTAGTTTCCAACCCCGGCTGCTCCGACACCCCGAATATGGCCTCCCGAGGGCCAGGACCAGTTTCACGTGCACCACTTTAGAGATTACCCTAAAAACCTCCTTCCAGTAATCCTCCAGCTTTGGATAGGACCAAAACATATGAACTTGGTTTGCGGCCCCCCCCCCCCCGCAACGTTCACACACATCTTCTACCCCCTCAAAGAACCGGCTCATCTTCGTCTTCTACCCCCTCAAAGAGCCGTCTCATCCTCGAAGCCCAGCGAATCATGTACATATGTTCTAGGCGTGTCCAAAGTGGAGGGGATTCTGGCAGGGATTTGCGGACGTAATGTCATAGGTCCTGGAAGGGAGGGTGATTCCGAGTCCGGAAATGGCAACATTTGGGGTATTGGATGATCCAGGGCCAAGGGGGGTAGGGAGGTCGATGTCCTGGCCTTCTCCTCCCTGGTGACCCGGAGACGCATTTTGAAATGAAATGAAATGAAAAGAAAATCGCTTATTATCACAAGTAGGCTTCAAATGAAGTTACTGTGAAAAGCCCCTAGTCGCCACATTCCGGCGTCTGTTCGGGGAGGCTGGTACGGGAATTGAACCCATGCTGCTGGCCTGCATTGGTCTGCTTCAAAAGCCAGCTATTTAGCCCTGTGCTAAACCAGCCCCAGTGCTGGGATGGAGGGACTCGGAGCCTCCAAAGTCAGGAGTGTGGGTTAGTGACATGGCGGGGTTTCTCGGGCTGTAAAAAAATTAAGTTCACCTTGAGTGGTTCAACCCAGGGGTTAGCCCAGAGGTGGCAGCTGTTCATCGACTTCTTTAAGGAAAATTGAACGTCAGCAGTAAGGGGGGAAGGGGGGCCCTATTATACCAAAAATGCAAAAAATTTCCTGATCCTGTGCACCAAGAGGTAATCTGCACGTAAGGGTGTGTGTCAGAATACTGGACCAAATAGATTAATTTGCAAAGCAATGAGTTACACAACTGAAGGTGGAATGGCAAGCATCATGTTCTTGCGAGGTCAGCTTCTTAAATGGCTTTCCCATTGTGTACATGTTTATTATTTCATACATAGATACATAGAAGATAGGAGCAGGAGGAGGCCTTTTGGCCCTTCGAGCCTGCTCCGCCATTTATCACAATCATGGCTGATCATCCAACTCAATAGCCTAATCCTGCTTTCTCCCCATAGCCTTTGATCCCATTCGCCCCAAGTGCGATATCCAGCCGCCTCTTGAATATATTCAATGTTTTAGCATCAACTACTTCCTGTGGTAATGAATTCCACAGACTCACCACTCTTTGGGTGAAGAAAGGTCTCCACACCTCTGTCCGAAATTGTTTACCCGGAATCCTCAGGCTGTGAACCCTGGTTCTAGACACACCCACCAACGGGAACATCCTCACTGCATCTACCCTGTCTAGTCCTATTAGAATTTTATAAGTCTCTATGAGATCCTCCCTCATTCTTCTGAACTCCAGCGAAAGCAATCCTAACCTAGTCAATCTCTCCTCTTATGACAGTCCCGCCATCCCTGGAATCAGTCTGGTAAACCTACGCTGCACTCCCTCGAGAGCAAGAACATCCTTCCTCAGAGAAGGAGACCAAAACTGCACACAATATTCCAGGTGTGGCCTCACCAAGGCCCTATACAATTGCAGCAACACATCCCTGCTCCTGTACTCGAAACCTCTCGAACAAAGGTCAACATACCATTAGAAGAGTATTTCAACATCCATTTACCTGGTTCGGTACTGAGGATGAAGGATATATACTCCGTCCTCATACTTCTCCTTCACGGTGTCCCTATCAAGATTAGCCAAGGCTCTTGCTGCATGTGAAGCCTGAATAACGTGTGGCGATTTCATTGCTTCAGCTAGTATACCAATCCATCCTATAATTAAATAATCCTGTATTTTAGATTACAGATTCCACAAACGCTTCTTCAGTAATAACACATTCAACAACATTGAAGCCTTCACAATATTTTGAAATTAGCGGATAAACAAGAGCTTGAATATGCCGATAACAGTTAGCAAAAATTGAATATGAATAGCTCTAATAAAAGAAAGGATAAATCTTTCTCAGGATTACATTAACTATATAAAGTGCTAGATTAGTCTACATTCTTCTTATTATATCAGGAAATCTGACGTGTAATGCTTTCACTGCACCTGATTGAGCTATGGCTGAGTGAAGATGTTCATGTAAAGCCAAATTTCCAATTGTCCGAATTATATTTCTTTGAATTTTCTGAGAATCATGACGCAGCTGGTATATTTTCTGAAGCAACTGCAGACCTCCATTCATCACAATCTGGTCACAGTGGCTCGGAACCTGGTATTAGCGCAAATTAAAAAGAGAATAATTTCAGCTTAAAAAAACAGTACGTATACGGTAGACAGCATCATGCAGCAAAATGATACAATACCATAGACAAAAGACATAACTTTTCAAAAATAAACTACTAATTACACTTGCATTTGTAGTAAAATATGTATCTATTTCATGATGGAAATAATGGGGATGGGGGAGCTCCTCCAACGCAATCTCATGTGTTATCTCTTGGTTCCAAGGCTTGCTGCAACTGTACAGGGCCCGAGTGAGGCCACACCTGGAATACTGTGTGCAGTTTTGGTTTCCTTATTTGAGGAAAAGTGTTCTTGCTTTAGAAGGAGTGAAGAGAAGGTTTTATCAGGCTGATTCCAGGGATGGCAAAACTGACGTATGAGGAGAGATTGAGTTGGTTAGGATTGTATCCGTTGCAGTTCAGAAGAGTGAGGGGACCTCATAGAAACCTATAAAATTCTAACATGACTAGACAGGGTAGGTCCAAGAAGGATGTTCCGATGGGGGGGCAGTGTCCAGAACCAGGGGTCACAATCTCAGGATATGGGGTAAACTGTTTAATTCACAGGTGAGAAATTGCTTCACCCAGAGAGTGGTCAGCCTGTGGAATTGGCTACCGCCGAAGTAGTTGAGGCCAAAATATTGTATGTTTTCAGGAAGCAGTTAAATATCGCACTTGGGGCGAAGGGGTTCAAATAAAATGGGGGGTCAGCAGGATCAGGTTACTGAGTTGGATAATCAGCCATGATCATGATGAATGGCAGAGCAGGCATGAAGAGCCAAGGGGCCTCGGTTTGCTCCTATTTTTTATGTCTCTATGTCTGTAAAGAGATGCCACGTAAATAGGGCTGCTCTAACAAAGCAATGGCACTTACAGTTCTGTTGGTAAAATGGGAAAAAAATCACAAAGAGCATGCATTTGTGGATAGCCCTAAAGGGTAGAATTTGGTCAGAATCAACATTTCTGGGCATGACGGAACTTCAAGAAGATGAAGCTTGTGAAGTTGGGCTAAAAGCGGTTTTGGTTGTTAAATTTTTGAGATTACAAGATACCATTCATAAACAGACAAAGGTGACATAAAACACGCTTGGTTGAAATGAGCAGGCAAACAAAGAAAAAGAATGGAAAGATATGAATTAGAGCATGCCAAAATGAAAATGTAATTGTCTTTCTGATTCAAGATTCTAGATTAACATTTAAAGCCTACTCCTTTAAACTTACCTCCTGTGACAGATTGAATCGTTTTCCTCATTTGACTTTAAAATTTAAATGGTGTTATTAAATAGTGGCATAAATAGTAGCATAGTGGTACTGTCACTCGAATAGTAATCCAAGGGACCCAGGTTTCAATACCATCATAGCACATGGTGAAATTTGAATTCAATCAATAAAAAGCTGGATTTAAAAGTCTAATGATGGCTATGAAACCATTGTCATGGAAACCCAACTGGGTCACTTTAGAACACAGAACATAGAATTTACAGTGCAGAAGGAGGCCATTCGGCCCATCAAGTCTGCACCAGCCCTTGGAAAGAGCAGCCTACCCAAGCCCACACCTCCACTCTATCCCCATAACCCAATAACCCCATCTCACCTTTTTTGGTCACTGGGCAATTTTTCATGGCCAATCCTCCTTACCTGCACATCTTTGGACTGTGGGAGGAAACCGGAGCACCCGGAGGAAACCCATGCAGACACGGGGAGAACATGCAGACTCCGCACAGACAGTGAGCCAACGGGGAATCGAACCTGGGACCCTGGAGCTGTGAAGCCACAGTGCTAGCTTCACAAGTGGCTACACTTGTGCTACACAATCTGGGCTGTTCTCTGTCCGGTTGTGTGGGGGATCCGGCTCAAACAATCAGCCTTGACTGTGGGATTGTGAAGTGCGTATTTTGGCCACAGCCTTTCCTGCATTTCAGAAATTCAGTTTAGTGACAAGCAGATTGGGGATTGTTGCCATCTCCCCCTCACATCCCCACTTGCCAGTGTCATTCAGCGATTAAATATAAAACATGATCACCATTGTTACTGAGAATGTCGAGACAGATACCTTTCCGAGAGCATTTCAATCCGCATTCTATCCTCAGATCAGAGAAAGACAGATTATTGAAAACAGGAGAGAGAGAGAGACAGAGAGGTGGGTTTGGGAAATATACAGAGATAGGGGGAGAGAAAGAGAGGGAATGATAGGGAGGGAGAGAGAGAAATGAAATAGGAGAGAGAGGGGGAGGGGTGAAGAGAAATAAAATGAGAGATGGTTGTTCTGTGTGCTCACATAAAATGGCCGTGAACTGACACAAAAAGGCCGTGAACTGACACAAAATGGCCACTGTGAACTGACTCCACCTTTGTCCCTGATTTAAGAGAAATGGGTGGAGGGATTGAATGAGTGGGGAAGTGAGTGGAGTGGGAAAAGACAGCAGAGCACAGGAGGGGGATGTGGGGGGTGGGAAGAGGCACAGAATGCAAGGGTCTCTCAAGTGGAGTCTGTGCCCAGTAAAGAACAACAAAGAACAAAGAAATGTACAGCACAGGAACAGGCCCTTCGGCCCTCCAAGCCCGTGCCGACCATGCTGCCCGACTAAACTACAATCTTCTACACTTCCTGGGTCCGTATCCTTCTATTCCCATCCTATTCATATATTTGTCAAGATGCCCCTTAAATGTCCCTATCGTCCCTGCTTCCACTACCTCCTCCGGTAGCGAGTTCCAGGCACCCACTACCCTCTGTGTAAAAAAACTTGCCTCGTACATCTACTCTAAACCTTGCCCCTCTCACCTTAAACCTATGCCCCCTAGTAATTGACCCCTCTACCCTGGGGAAAAGCCCAGTAAGTGTAAGGTTGGTTATTAATATTAATGTTCAAACACCAGTCCTGGAGAGTGGGTGGACAGTGAATGGCAAATCAACATCTGACATGTGGGAGGCTTTCAAGTGTCAGTTGAAAGGAATTCAGGACTGGCGTGTTCCTGTGAGGAAGAAGGATAAATACGGCAATTTTCGGGAACCTTGGATAACGAGAGATATTGCAGGCCTCGTCAAAAAGAAAAAGGAGGCATTTGTCAGGGCTAAAAGGCTGGGAACAGACGAAGCCTGCGTGGAATATAAGGAAAGTAGGAAGGAACTTAAGCAAGGAGTCAGGAGGGCTAGAAGGGGTCACGAAAAGTCATTGGTTAAGGAAATCCCAAGGCTTTTTACATGTACATAAAAAGCAAGAGGGTAGCCAGGGAAAGGGTTGGCCCACTGAAGGATAGGCAAGGGAATCTATGTGTGGAGCCAGAGGAAATGGGCGAGGTATTAAATGAATACTTTGCATCAGTATTCACCAAAGAGAAGAAATTGGTAGATGTTGAGTCTGGAGAAGGGTGTGTAGATAGCCTGGGTCACATTGAGATCCAAAAAGACGAGGTGTTGGGTGTCTTAAAAAATATTAAGGTAGATAAGTCCCCAGGGTCTGATGGGATCTACCCCAGAATACTGGAGGAGGCTGGAGAGGAAATTGCTGAGGCCTTGACAGAAATCTTTGGATCCTCACCGTCTTCAGGGGGTGTCCCGGAGGACTGGAGAATAGCCAATGTTGTTTCTCTGTTTAAGAAGGGTAGCAAGGATAATCCAGGGAACTACAGGCCGGTGAACCTTACTTCAGTGGTAGGGAAATTACTGGAGAGAATTCTTCGAGACAGGATCTACTCCCATTTGGAAGCAAATGGACGTATTAGTGAGAGGCCGCATGGTTTTGTGAAGGGGAGGTCGTGTCTCACTAACTTGATAGGGCAGCACGGTAGCATGGTGGTTAGCACAATTGCTTCACAGCTCCAGGGTCCCAAGTTCGATTCCCGCTTGGGTCACTGTCTGTGCGGAGTCTGCGCGTTCTCCCAGTGTGTGCGTGGGTTTCCTCCGGGTGCTCCGGTTTCCTCCCACAGTCCAAAGATGTGCAGGTCAGGTGGATTGGCCATGATAAATTGCCCTTAGTGTTGGGTGGGGTTACTGGGTTATGGGGATAAGGTGGAGGTGTGCGGTTGGGTAGGATGCTCTTTCAGAGAGCTGGTGCAGACTCAATGGGCCGAATGGCCTCCTTCTGCACTGTAAATTCGATGATAGAGTTTTTCGAGGAGGTCACCAAGATGATTGATGCAGGTCGGGCAGTGGATGTTGTCTATATGGACTTCAGTAAGGACTTTGACAAGGTCCCTCATGGTAGACTAGTACAAAAGGTGAAGTCACACGGGATCAGGGGTGAGCTGGCAAGGTGGATACAGAACTGGCTAGGTCATAGAAGGCAGAGAGTAGCAATGGAAGGATGCTTTTCTAATTGGAGGGCTGTGACCAGTGGTGTTCCACAGGGATCAGTGCTGGGACCTTTGCTGTTTGTAGTATATATAAATGATTTGGAGGAAAATGTAACTGGTCTGATTAGTAAGTTTGCAGATGACACAAAGGTTGGTGGAATTGCGGATAGCGATGAGGACTGTCAGCGGATACAGCAGGATTTAGATTGTTTGGAGACTTGGGCGGAGAGATGGCAGATGGAGTTTAATCCGGACAAATGTGAGGTAATGCATTTTGGAAGGTCTAATGCAGGTAGGGAATATTCAGTGAATGGTAGAACCCTCAAGAGTATTGACAGTCAGAGAGATCTAGGTGTTCCGGTCCACAGGTCACTGAAAGGGGCAACACAGGTGGAGAAGGTAGTCAAGAAGGCATACGGTATGTTTGCCTTCATTGGCCGGGGCATTGAGGATAAGAATTGGCAAGTCATGTTGCAGCTGTATAGAACCTTCGTTAGGCCACACTTGGAGTATAGTGTTCAATTCTGGTCGCCACATGGCCAGAAGGATGTGGAGGCTTTAGAGAGGGTGCAGAAGAGATTTACCAGGATGTTGCCTGGTATGGAGGGCATTAGCTATGAGGAGCGGTTGAATAAACTCGGTTTGTTCTCACTGGAACGAAGGAGGTTGAGGGGAGACCTGATAGAGGTATACAAAATTATGAGGGGCATAGACAGAGTGGATATTCAGAGGCTTTTCCCTGGGGTAGAGGGGTCAATTACTAGGGGGCATAGGTTTAAGGTGAGAGGGGCAAGGTTTAGAGTAGATGTACGAGGCAAGTTTTTTACGCAGAGAGTAGTGGGTGCCTGGAACTCGCTACCGGAGGAGGTGGTGGAAGCAGGGACGATAGTGACATTTAAGGGGCATCTTGACAAATACATGAATAGGATGAGAATAGAGGGATACGGACCCACGAAGTGTAGAGGATTGTAGTTTAGTCAGGCAGCATGGTCGGCACGGGCTTGGAGGGCCGAAGGGCCTGTTCTTGTGCTGTACATTTCTTTGTTCTTTGTTCTTGAGTGCAGCTCAAACAACACTCAAGAAGCTTGCCTCCATCCAAGAGAAAGTAGCCTGCTTAATTGGCACTCCTTTCATAAAAACGTTCACTCCCTCCAACACTGACACATGTTGGCAACAGGGTGTACCATCTACAAGATGCACTTTTGGAACTCACCAAGGCTCCTTAGATAGCACCTTCCAAACCCATGACCATTACCATCCAGAATGACAAGGCAGCAGCTACATGGGAGCACCATCTAGAAGTTCACCTCCAATCCACACATCGTTCTGACTTGGGAATATATCGCCACAACTTCACCGTTGCTGTGCAAATCCTGGGACCCCTTCCCTTGTCGCACGATGGGTGTAGGTACACCACATGAGCTGCTGCGGTTCAAGAAGTAAGCTCACCACTATGTTCTCAGTGGCAATTAGGGGTGGGCAATAAATGTTGGCCTAGTCAGCGATGAACGCATCCCATGAATGAATTTTTTAAAATCCTAGATCAATTAAAAGTGATAGTGCTAGATTTTACCTGAACGAGAAGCACCCAAATTAGGTCCCATGGCCATTCAGGTAGGTGGGACGTCATAGAATCATAGATTTTAAAGTGCAGTAGGATCCCATTTGGCCCATTGAGTCTGCACCAGCCTTGGAAAGAGCACCCAACTCAAGCCCACACTTCCAATCTATCCCCGTAACCCAGTAACCCCAGCTAACTTTTTGGACACTAAGGGCAATTTGGCATAGCCAATCCACCTAACCTGCACATCTTTGGACTGTGGGAGCACCCGGAGGAAACCCACGCAGACACGGAGAGAACGTGTCGGCTCCACACAGACAGTCGGGAATTGAACCCAGGACCCTGGAGCTGTGAAACAACTGTGCTACCTTGCTGAAAGCAGATTTTGCCTGCACCCAATAAATAGCTTGTACACGCCAACCAAACCTCTTTTGTTGCAAAGTGAAAAATCCTAGATTCTTCATAAGACCATTAGACATAGGAGCGGAAGTAAGGCCATTCGGCCCATCGAGTCCACTCCACCATTCAATCATGGCTGATTTCAACTCCATTTACCCGCTCTCTCTCCATAGCCCTTAATTCCTCGAGAAATCAAGAATGTATCAACTTCTGTCTTAAAGACACTCAACGTCCCGGCCTCCACCGCCCTCTGTGGCAATGAATTCCACAGACCCACCACTCTCTGGCTGAAGAAATTTCTCCTCATCTCTGTTCTAAAGTGACGCCCTTTTATTCTAAGGCTGTGCCCCCGGGTCCTAGTCTCCCCTGCTAACGGAAACAACTTCCCTACATCCACCCTATCTAAGCCATTCATTGTCTTGTAAGTTTCTATTAGATCTCCCCTCAACCTCCTAAACTCCAATGAATATAATCCCAGGATCCTCAGACGTTCATCGTATGTTAGGCCTACCATTCCTGGGATCATCCGTGTGAATCTCCGCTGGACCCGCTCCAGTGCCAGTATGTCCTTCCTGAGCCTTCCTCAGCCTAATCTTGTAGCTCAATTCCATTAGCCCTGGAACAAGTGTGGCAAATTTCCTTTGCATCCTTTGAAGGAACCTCCATCCTTTCTAATGTGTGGTGATCAGAACTGAACGTTGTCTGAACTTGAGAATAAAGTCTATTATGGGCCAGGGTTTAGAGAACCCCAAAGTACATCATGGAGTTCACCTGAACCACAACTTTAAATCGATTTGGTTCTGGGGAGCACAAAGGCACACTTTACAGGTGTGGTGCAACAGAGAGCTAAGTATGTTTAAAACAAAACAATGTTTATTCTATGAATGCAGTTAACATTTTATAAACACACAGTAAACTTCGTATCAACTACAAACACTGATACTTTCCCAAATACAATATTCTATAGGTAACTCTTAATAACTTCCCAAACAACATCCATAAGTTAAATCCTTTTTAAAATAAAATCAGCAGGTTTAAATTCTCTACAGAAACAGATATTACTTTGAAATCATCAATGATCTGGAGACATTCTTTAGCTTGCAGAGAGAGAGATCATTATACAGCTGCTTGCTTTGAATGGAACTATCCACTTCTGAGAACAAAACCAAAAACACACTGCATCTGCCAGCTCAAAAACAAAAGTGAAAGACAGACAACCCAGCTCCACCCACACACTGACATCACTGCAGCTATTTGATAAACACCCATTTCTTAAAGGTACATCCACCTGACACGTCCCTGCATTTTTATTTCTTTGGGCAGCACGGTAGCACAAGTGATTAGCACTGTGGCTTCACAGCACCAGGGTCCCAGGTTCAATTCCCTGCTGGGTCACTGTCTGTGCAGAGTCTGCATGTTCTCCCAGTGTCTGCGTGGGTTTCCTCCGGGTGCTCCGGTTTCCTCCCACAGTCCAAAGACATGCAGGTTAGGTGGATTGGCCATGATAAATTGCCCTTAGTGACCAAAAAAAGGTTAGGGGCGGTTATTGGGTTACAGGGATAGGGTGGAAGTGAGGGCTTAACTGGTTTGGTGCAGACTCGATGTGCCGAATGGCGTCCTTCTGCACTCTAAGTTCTCTGTTCTATGCAATACTTGCATTTATAAAGCACAAGATCCAAGATGGTTTTCTCCCCTCTCAATGGACGGAACTTTTCTATGCTGCATGAGCAGATTTCAAGCCAGAAGCGGAGATTCAAAAAGTCAGAAACTCACTGGCGTAAAAACAGTTTGCAATTCGCCCAATGGCGGGTGAATGACGGCTCAATTTTCCCGATGCATGGTGGTGTGAAAGCCATTTGCATTCATTTGCATCTCATGAATGTTCATTAATTTGGAGCGGAACAGTGGCATAGTGGATAGCACTGCTGCCTCACAGCGCCAGACACCCGAGTCTGATTCCAACCCTGGGTCACTGTCTGTGCGGAGTCTGTACGTTCGTCTCGTGTCTGCGTGGGTTTCCTCCAGATGCTCCGGTTTCCTCCCACAGTCCAAAGATGCCCAGGTTAGGTGGATTGGCCATGCTAAATTACCTCTTAGGGTGGGTGATTGGGCCTAGGTAAGGTGGTCTTTTGAGGAGTTGGCACAGACCCGATGAGCTGAATGACCTCTTTCTGCGCTGTAGGAATTCTACGATTCTATTCTATGAACAGCTGCTCATTGGAATCACCCCACACCTTTCAAACAGTGGGCAATTACGTTGGCCTCAAACCCATGGTGTGCATAAGTTGTATGTAAGTTCACTCATGACTGCAAGGTGAGTGATACATACATATCCTACTTGTCATTGTTCTGTGCTGCTCTTGCTGTGTTCAATATAACATTGCTGGGGCAGAACGGTTGGTGCCCTCCTACTTCATGCCAATGTTGTCTGAAAGGACAGCACTGTGCTGCAGGACTCATGCAGTCTGCACTTTGACCAATTCAGTACTGCACCCAGGAGTGAGAGTTGCAGGGATCTTCTACTGCCGCGCCTGACACTAAATGTCTCCATGGACACCACTGTGCTGCAGGATTCATGCAGATCTTATTTGACTTGACTGGCTCAAAGTTGAACCAGGGATGGGGTGCGAAGTGAAGGTGGAGCTGACAAAGGCAAGAGGGGCAATGGAGAAGGAGGGTTGTTAAACGTCAGGGATGGGGGAGGCAAGGCAGGCTGAGAATGGGGAGCTGGAGCCCAAGGGTCCATTAAATGGTGACAGACAAGGAGAACAAAGGGATATCACTGGAAAGGGATGCATGCAGACTCCGGAATGGGAGATGGGGGTTTGTCACTGTCACACATTAGTTAAGTGTCTCACAAACACTCAGAAGTTAGGGTGGTGTATTTTGGGAGGGTCTTTATTGTCTTTTGTCCTGGTTGCAATGGGGACTCGAAGGTTTCTGTCTTTCTTCAGGGCCTTTCAGACAGGAGTCACAGAGATTCCTGTTGCGGAATCATACAATTCCTACAGTGCATAAGGAGGCCTATCGGCCCATCGAGTCTGCACCTGCCCTCTGAAAGAGCACCCTACCTAAGCCTCCTCCCCTGTCCTACCCCCGTAACCCCATAACCGCACCTAACCTACACATATTTGGTCACTATGGGGCAATTTAACATGGCCAATCCACCCAATCTGCACTTCACTGGACTGTGGGAGGAAACGACAGCACATGGAGGAAACTCCTCAACCACGGGAAGAAAAGTGCAAACTCCACACAGACAGGAATGGAAAGGAGTCACAGATGACTGGCGGTCCAGGGAACAAGTGGACATCGCAGTCTGAAGTCAGAAATAGGAGACGATGCAGAAGAGCAGTAGCCATGTAGCGCAAGCAATCATTGGAAGCGTGGTGTACCCCAACCACAGGGAGGGACAAGGACTGTTCTCCACAAGAAAGAAGCACAGCTCGGTGTGCAATGCTATTTCACAGTCACCTTCCCTGGTCTTGGCCGTACTGGGCTGCAGAGGGAACTGTGATGGTGACTCACGTCATCTGCAGCCTGTAGATAGAGAAGACATAATAGAGGAGGGTATGTGAAGCTCTTATGGAAGAGGGATAGACCTCGTAGGTAATGAAGCATACAGCCTCTAGATGAAGTGGGTAGAAGCCCACATGGGACATGGACACTTTGCAGATGATGGGCTTGTGGTTTGGGGGGGTGGAAGGGTTTCAGAATTTCTACCACAACAACGATGGCACCCAGTATTATTGGGATAGGCAGCAGAACAACAGGAATTAGTTCCACATTCACAGTGTGAAACTCCATGAGAGTGAGGGAGTGTCGAACTTGGTCCTGAAGTAAATGTGTAGCAGCATCAGTTTGACATCCAAGGCAATGGCATCCAGCAAAAATGAAAGTAACATCGCTTCTGTCCGAGATGGGTGCGATGCAGTGTGGGGGAACGACTCTGATGGGCTATGGGGCTCCTTCTTGGGACGCACTGTCAGTTGTTGGTGCCGCTACACTGGACAGAATCGGGATAAGTTACAAAGGAGAGACACAGCGTTGCCCAAGAAGCAACTGAAAGTCAATCCTTTCCTTCAGCACTGTTAAAGAGATGAACATAACACAAGTTTCACATCAAAGTCGTAACATCGCCAGAATGCATCCTTGGAGGTTGCAGGTAAGAGTGAAGGGAGTACAACTGCAATATTTCTGCCATTCTATCAATGAAGGAAAGTCATGGGTTCACAATAAATGCCATTCATCACTAGCCAAATATCTTCCACTCATTGAACATGAGCGACTGAAAGGTCATTGGTATGCCACTACAAAGAAAGCAGCACAGAGATACTTTGGTTTTCATCTCATTCACACTGTCTCACCTCAAGAGGTCTGTAGATATCACATTCCTGGAATGGCATCTTGGATCACCTCAGTCACAGGGGTACCGCTGCATCAGGAACATTGCAAGAAAGGCAGCCAAAGCTGAGGAGCCTGACATTTCCAATTGATTTCAAAATCAGAGGTTCCCTTTCTGCATTCTTTAATCATAGTTGTCTTCGATGTCTCATTTCAGAGAGCAGGCAAAGGACTAATGGATCCAGGGCTCGATGCTGCATTTCTCAAAGTGCTCATTCAAAGGAGGAGGTGAAGTGGGGAGAGGCTTGGGGGAACATGATCAAGGGAGATAGAGCATGAACAAGAGGGTGAAGAGGAGAGATCCAAGCAGTGGAGGTGGCACACCAGACTGAGGGTTTATTGTTGAAGAGTCTCCTGTGCCTGTGCTTGTCCTAAGATCTTGTTCATAACATATACCATATTCTTCATGAAAACTTGATGCCATGTGGGGTTGGAGGCTTCGCCCTGCCAGTGGCTTTTAAGGTGACGGCAGCGCTCATTTTCTTTGCCTCTGGGTCTTTCCAGTGATCAACACAAGAGCGGTGCAGCATATCTCAGTATGCACATCAATCTAGAAAGGAGGTCACCAATGCCCTCTACAGGAAAGCCCATCATTAGGTCAGGTTTGCCCTGGACGAGGATAGCCAGGCTCAAAGATTCCATAAGACATTGGAGCATAATTAGACCACTTGGCCCATCGAGACTGCTCCGCCATTCAATCATGGCTGATATTTGCTCATCCCCATTCTCCTGCCTTCTCCCCATAACCCCCGATCCCCTTATTAATCAAGAACCTAACTATCTCGGTCTTAAAGACACTCAGTGATTTGGCCTCCACAGCCTTCTGCAGCAAAGAGTTCCACAGATTCACCACCCTCTGGCTGAAGAATTCCTCCTCAACTCTGTTTTAAAGGATCGTGCCTTCAATTTGAGATGGTGTCCTCTGGTTCTAGTTTTTCCTACAAGTGGAAACATCCTCTCCACGTCCACTCTATCCAGGCCTCTCAGTATCTTGTACGTTTCAATAAGATCCCCTCTCATCCTTCTAAACTCCAACGAGTACAGACCCAGAGTCCTCAAACGTTCCTCATACGACAAGTTCTTCATTCCAGGGATCATTCTTGTGAACCTCCTCTGGACCCTTTCCAAGGCCAGCACATCCTTCCTTAGATATGGGGCCCAAAACTGCTCACAATACTCCAAATGGGGTCTGACCAGAGCCTTATACAGCCTCAGAAGTACATCCCTGGTGTTGTATTCTAGCCCTCTTGACATGAATGCCAACATTGCATTTGCCTTCTTAACTGCCGACTGAACCTGCACATTAACCTTAAGAGAATCGTGAACAAGGACTCCCAAGTCCCTTTGTGCTTCTGCTTTCCGAAGCATTTCCCCATTTAGAAAATAGTCTATGCCTAGATTCCTCTTTCCAAAGTGCATAACCTCACACTTTTCCACATTGTATTTCATTTGCCACTTCATTGCCCACTCTCCTAGCTTGTCCAAAGTCCTTCTGCAGCTCCCTTCTTCCTCAATATTACCTGTCCCTCTACAGATCTTTGTATCATCTGCAAACTTAGCAACAGTGCCTTCAGTACCTTCTTCCAGATCATTAATGTATATTGTAAAAAGTTGTGGTCCCAGCACAGACCCCGGAGGCAAACCACTAGTCACCGGCTGCCATCCTGAAAAAGACCCCTTTATCCCCACTCTTTGCCTTCTGCCAGTCAGCCAATCCTCTATCCATCCCAGGATCTTACCCAGAACACCATGAGCTCTTAACTTACTTAACAGTCTCCTATACGGCACCATGTCAAAGGCCTTCTGGAAATCTAAATAAGTCACGTCCACTGGTTCTCCTTTGTCTAACTTCCTTGTTACATCCTCAAAGAACTCGAACAGATTTGTCAGGCACAACCTCTCTTTGACAAAGCCGAACTGACTCAGCCTATTTTACCATGCACTTCCAAGTGGGTCGCGATCTCATCTTTAATAACAGACTCTAAAATCTTACCAATGTCCAAAGTCAGGCGAACCGGCCTATAATTTGCTGGGTTCTGCCTCCCTCCCTTCTTAAACAGTGGTATTACATTCGCCACCTTCCAGTCCTCTGGGACCCTTCCTGCCTCCAATGGTTCCTGAAAGATCATCACTAATGCCTCCACAATTTCCTCAGCTATCTCTTTTAGGACCCTATGTTGTAGTCTATTCAGTCCAGGTGACTTATCCACCTTCAGACCTTTCAGTTTCCCCAGAACCTTCTCCTTAGTAATGGTCACTGCACTCACCTCTGCCCCCTGGTTCTCTTGGAGCTCTTGCATCCCACTGGTGTCTTCCACCGTGAAGACTGATGCAAAGTAACTATTCAGTTCGTCTGCCATTTCTTGGATTCCTATTATTACTTTTCCAGCCACATTTTCTAGTCTATTTTTGCCTCGCTTGCCTTTTATATATTGAAAAAAATCTCTTCCTATCTTCTTTTATTACTAGCTAGCTTGCACTCGTACTTCATCTTCTCCCCCCTTATTGCTTTTTTAGTTGTCCTCTGATCGCTTTTAAAGGCTTCCCAATTCTCTGGTTTCCCACTAAATCTCGCCACTTTGTATGTTTTCTCTTTAGCCTTTATGCTGTCCTTGACATCCCTCGTCAGCCATGGATGCCTTGTCCTCCCCTTAGCATGTTTCCTGCTCCTTGGGATGAATTTCTTTTCTTTTTTTTAAAATATGTTTATTAAGAGTTTTTTAACAAAATTTTCAGCCATACAAACAACCCCCCCCCCCCCACCTAACAAAAAAGAAAGAAAGCTCGAAGAGCAAGACATGAACATGGCAAGTCAATATGATACAGAACTTTGTACATTGGATTCCTCCCGTGCATGTCAGTTTTCCGGATTATTCATGTGTTTTCTTGCTCAAATCCCTCCAGAAAAACCCCCCTTCCCCCCCTGGGTTGCTGTTGCTGTGTCCGACCTTCATCTAACGCTCCGCGAGATAGTCTAGGAACGGTTGCCACCGCCTGTAGAACCCCTGCGCAGACCCTCTCAAGGCAAACTTAATCCTTTCCAACTTGATAAACCCTGACATATCATTTATCCAGGCCTCCACGCTGGGGGGGCTTCGCCTCTTTCCACATTAACAAGATCCTTCGCCGGGCTACGAGGGACGCAAAGGCCAGAATGTCGGCCTCTTTCGCCTCCTGCACTCCCGGCTCGTCCACTACTCCAAATAGTGCTAGCCCCCAGCTTGGTTTGACCCGGACTTTCACCACCTTAGATACTATTCCCGTAACTCCCCTCCAGAACCCCTCCAGTGCCGGGCATGACCAAAACATATGGACATGGTTCGCCGAACTTCCTGAGCACCTCCCACATCTGTCCTCCACCCCAAAGAACCTACTCAGCCTCGCCCCCGTCATATGCGCTCTGTGCACTACCTTAAACTGTATCAGGCTAAGCCTGGCACACGAGGAAGAGGAATTAACCCTACTTCGGGCATCAGCCCACAGCCCCTCCTCAATCTCCTCCCCCAGCTCCTCTTCCCATTTACCTTTCAGCTCCTCTACCAAAGCCTCACCCTCTTCTTTCATCTCCTGGTATATCGCCGACACCTTGCCCTCCCCGACCAATATGCCCGAAATCACCCTGTCTTGAATCCCCTGTGCCGGGAGCAGCGGGAATTCCCTCACCTGCCGCCTCACAAACGCCCTCACTTGCATGTACCTGAAGGCGTTTCCCGGGGGGTAGTCCAAATTTCTCCTCCAGTGCCCCTAAGCTCGCAAACGTCCCATCGATGAACAGGTCCCCCATTCTTCTAATCCCTGCCCGATGCCAGCTCTGAAACCCCCCGTCCATCCTTCCTGGGACAAACCGATGGTTATCCCTAATTGGGGACCACACCGAGGCTCCCAACGCTCCCCTGTGTCGTCTCCACTGCCCCCAGATCTTTAGCTTTGCCGCCACCACCGGGCTCGTGGTGTACCTTGTCGGCGAGAGTGGCAGCGGTGCCATCACCAGCGCCACCAGGCTCGTTCCTTTGCAGGACGCCATCTCCAACCTCTTCCACGACGCCCCCTCTCCCTCCATCACCCACTTACGGATCATCGCCATGTTGGCCACCCAGATTTGGCAACGCCAACCCTCCTCTATCCCTGTTACGCTCCAGGAACCCCCTCCTTACCCTCGGGGTCTTGCTCGCCCACACAAAACTCAATGCTCCTGCCTACCCTCATAAAAAAGGCCTTGATGATCACAATTGGAAGGCACTGGAACACAAAAAAGAAACCTTGGGAGGACCACCATTTTAATCGACTGTACCCTGCCCGCCAACGAGTGGCAACATGTCCCACCTTTTAAAATCCTCCTCCATCTGTTCCACCAGCCGCGGCAAATTAAGTTTGTGCAGTGCCCCCCAGCTCCTAGCTACCTCAATCCCCAAGTATCGAAAGCTCCTTTCCACCCTCCTCAACGGTAGGTCGTCTATCCCTCTTCCCTGATCCCCCGGATGCACCACAAAGAGCTCACTCTTTCCCACGTTGAGCTAATAGTCCGAAAAATCTCCAAACTCCCTTAGGATCTGCATGGCCTCAGCCATCCCCTCCACTGGATACGCCACATACAGCAACAGGTCGTCTACGTACAGCAACACTCGATGTTCCTCTCCCCCTCGGACCACCCCCTTCCATTTCCCCAACTCCCTTAACGCCATGGCCAAAGGTTCAATTGCCAATGCAACAGCAGAGGGGACAGGAGGCACCCCTGCCTCGTATCTCGATACAGCCGGATACACTCCGACCTCCGCCGGTTCGTGACCACACGCGCCACCGGGGCTCTATACAGGAGCTTGACCCAACTAATAAACCCTCCCCCGAACCCAAAACTCCTCCGAGATACTCCCACTCTACTCGGTCAAAGGCTTTCTCCGCGTCCATGGCTGCCACTATCTCCACCTCTTCCTCCACCGATGACATCATTATCACATTTAGGAGCCTTCGCACATTGGTATTTAGCTGCCTACCCTTTACGAATCCCGCCTGGTCCTCATGAATCGCCCCCGGGACACTGTCCTCAATCCTCGTAGCCAACATTTTTGCCAGCAACTTAGCATTTACATTGAGGAGCGAGATCGGTCTATATGACCCACATTGCAGTGGGTCCTTATCCCGCTTTAAGATCAAAGAGATCGTCGCCTCCGACATTTTCGGGGGCAGGGTCCCCCTTCCTTGCTTCATTGAAGGTCCTTACCAGCAACGGGGCTAACAGGTCTACAAACTTCCTATAAAACTCCACCGGAAACCCATCCGGCCCCGGGGCCTTCCCTGCCTGCATGCTCCCCAGTCCTTTAACCAGCTCCTCCACCCCAATTGGCGCCCCCAAACCAGCCACCTCCTGCTCCTCCACCCTCGGGAACCTCAGTTGGTCCAAGAATCGTCGCATCCCCTCTTTTCCCCCTGGGGGCTGGGACCTATACAGCTCCTCGTAAAAGGCCTTGAATGCCTCATTCACTTTCACCGCACTCCGCACCGTAGTTCCCCTGCCATCCTTGATTCCACCTATTTCCCTCGCTGCCATCCTCTTACGGAGCTGATGTGCCAGCATCCGACTCGCCTTCTCCCCATATTCATATATCGCCCCCTGTGCCTTCCTCCACTGTGCCTCTGCCTTCCCTGTGGTCAACAGGTCGAACTCCGTCTGGAGACTTCATCTCTCCCTGAGTAGTCCCTCATCAGGAGCCTCTGCATATCTCCTGTCCACCCTTAAAATCTCCCCCACTAACCTCTCCCTTTCCCTGCCCTCTCTCTTCACCCTATGAGCCCTGATGGAGATTAACTCTCCCCTGATCACCACCTTCAGCGCCTCCCACCTGCACCTCCCCGGTGTCGTTGGCCTCCAGATATCTTTCAATGTACCCCCGCACCCTCCCACACACTTCCTAGTCTGCCAGCAGTCCCACATCCAACCGCCACAACGGGCGCTGGTCCCTCTCCTCCCCCAGCTCTAGCTCCACCCAATGTGGGGCATGGTCTGAAATGGCTATGGCCGAATACTCTGCTCCCTCCACTTTAGGGATCAATGCCCTGCCCAGAACAAAAAAATCTATCCGGGAGTAGGCCTTATGTACATGGGAGAAAAAAGAAAATTCTCTGGCCAAAGGCCTGGCAAATCTCCACAGACCTACTCCCCCCATCTGATCCATAAACCCCCGAAGCACCTTGGTCGCAGCCAGCCTCTTCCCCGTCCTAGATCTGGAAGATCTAATGCTGGGTCCAGCACCGTGTTAAAATCCCCACCCATTATCAAGCTCCCTACCTCCAGGACCGGAATACGCCCCAACATCCGTTTCATGAATCCAGCATCGTCCCAGTTCGGGGCATATACATTCACCAGTACCACCTTCGTCCCCTGCAACCTACCGCTCACCATCATGTATCGGCCTCCATTGCCTGCTACTATGTTCTTGGCCTCAAACGACACCCGCTTCCCCACCAATATTGCCACCCCTCTATTCTTCGCATCCAGCCCCGAATGGAACACCTGTCCTACCCATCCCTTCCTCAACCTGACCTGATCTGCCACCTTCAGATGTGTCTCCTGAAGCATGACGTCTGCCTTCAGTCCCTTTAGGTGCGCGAACACTCGGGCCCTCTTAACCGGCCCATTTAGGCCTCTCACATTCCACGTGATCAGCCGGATTGGGGGGATACCTTCCCCCCCCCCCCCCAACCTGAGTTAAAGTTCATATTTTAAATTGGCATGAGTTGACCCCCCCCCCCACCACCACCTGCCTTTAGATCAAAGTAGCTGAAGGTGACTGACACGTAACTGCCCGCCAGTTATGGGAGTGGGTGGGGCAGCACCTTGTTAACCTTCACTGCACTATTCTAGATTAATTTTTGGTCGCAGACCAGATTCACCAGCTTCACAGCCATCTCAGGTTTCCCAAGAATGCAGGGTGCAATAGACTGCATCAATGTGGCTATATGGGTTCCACGGCTCATGCCCCAACATTTATGAACCCCAACAGCTCAAATTCCATCAACGTGCGACTGATGTGTGGCCATTGGAAGCACATCCTGCACATGTGTGCATTTGGTACTTTTGGGAGGTGCCTGGGATTTTCAAGAGACCAGAACATATTCGATGATGGTTGCTTGGGGATACCACTTAAATATTTGCTGATGACTTATATGCATCTGATCCTGGTCATTAATCAACTTTAAATACAGCCAGCCTGTCCACGACCTCCTCCTTATCAATTTTAAACACACTGGCCAGGATTCTCTGTTTCAGAGACTAAGTGTTGATGCTGGGACTGAATCGGTGGTGATCTACGACCATGGAATTGCCGCCAGTCTTAAGCAATTCAGGATCCATTAATGGGTTAGCACCAGCAGCACGACAGAACTCGAGTGATTCCAGTGGTAAATAGTGTCCGATTTGCCGGGGTCGGGACAGCGACTCGAAAGACTGACAAGTTTCAGCCGTATATAAGCACTCCACTCCCCCCACACACTCATTCCAGCCAACAAGATGGCAGCATGAAGAGTAGCACTCTGGTGTGCAGACGCCGAGCTGGAGGCCCTGTTGGATGCCATAGAGAAGTGGGCTGCCCTGTTCCCCCGGATGGGAAGCAGGCTGCCACCCGACGGCCTGGGTGCAGATGGCAGAGGTGTGAGCGCAGACACAGACGTGCATCTCGTGGTCGCAGACCAGATGTAAGTTCATCAACTGGAACCCCTTTCCAGAAGACATAAGAGCAAAATTAGGCCATACGGCCCATCTTGACTGCTACGCCATTCAATCATGGCTGATATTTTTCTCATCCCCTTTCTCCTGCCTTCTCCCCATAACCCCTGATCCCCTTATTAATCAAGAACTTATCTATCTCGGTCTTAAAGACACTCAGTGATTTGGCCTCCACAGCCTTCTGCAGCAAAGAGTTCCACAGCTTTACCACCCTCTGGCGAAAGAAATTCCTCCTTATCTCGGTTAGAAAGAATCGTCCCTTCAGTCTGAGGCTGCGCCCTCTGGTTCTAGTTTTTCCTACAAGTGGAAACATCCTCTCCACGTCCACTCTATCTAGACCTTGCAGTATCCTGTACGTTTCAATAAGATCCCTCCTCATCCTTCTAAACTCCAGTGAGTACAGACCCAGAGTTCTCAACTGTTCCTCATACGACAAGCTCTTCATTCCAGGGATCATTCTTGTGAACCTCTTCAGGACCCTTTCCAAGGCCAGCACATCCTTCCTTAGATACGGGGTCCAAAACTGCTCACAATACTCCAAATGGGGTCTGCACGCTAAGCTTAAGAGAATCTTGAACTAGGATTCCTAAGTCCCTTTCTGTTTCCGATTTCCTAAGCTAGAAAATAGTCTATGCCTCCATTCTTCGTTTCGGTTCATGAAGACCAACCCCTTATACGCCGGTATTCGTAGGGAGACATGCATCCAGTTAATCACTCCCTGGACCTCTGGCCTCCCGGCAATGTCGGCGAACTCTGCTGCCTGGGCATGCTGGTGGCTTCGGTTCACATTGAATTTGATATATTGTGCCAACCGGGCATTCAGGGCCTTAGTTATGGCGAGATGGTCTGCGAGATTTCAGACAGGTCCCCACTCGGCGTCTGGAAGTACCCTGTGGCAAAAAGGTTCAGTCCGACCGTCACCTTGACGGCCAACAGGAGAAAATGCCCTCCCCCTTATCTCAGGTGCGTCATGACGCGGCAGATATGCTGTATGGTCCAGCAGGTCCTCAAAGAACAGGTAAACACGAGGCGTGATACGGTGCCTCTTTCACACCTCCTCCTCAGCCTGTTGGCTCTCCATCCTCACCGGCTGGCTCCTGTTCCTCTGCTGCAGGTTCCTCCCCGAGCAACTCCGGCTCGTACAGCCTCAGTGCATCCCCCAGGGCTGCGGCGGCTAGGATGATGCCAACCATCAATGGTTAGATTCCAAAACTTACAAACAGCATACAAGCAGAAACTTAAGTGGGAGGATCCGGTTAAGAAGGTCATGCAATGCTGGTCCAAGGAAATGGAAAAGCTCCAACGTGACTGCTTGGAATCAGTGAACTGGTCCATATTCAAGAACTCAGCGGCCAACCTAGACGAGTATGCCACTACCATCACAGACTTCATCTGTAAGAGTATCGAGGACTACATGCGAAGAAGGATTCTCCAAGCATTCCCCAACCGGAAACCATGACCAGGAGCTCCACTCCCGACTGAAGTCCAATTCTGAGGCATTTCAGGTGACCGGACCTATACAAAAAAAATCTAGCTACGACCTCCGCAAAACCATCAGAGATGCCAAGAGACAATATCAGACCAAGCTAAAATCCCAGACTAACGACACAAACTCTCGTTGATTGTGGCAAGGTTTAAATAATGTAAAGGGCTACAAAGCAAAACTGAGTAGGATCTCTGGCAACAGAGCATCCCTCCCTGCTGAACTTAATGGATTCTATGTTCACTTTGAGAAGGAAGCCAATGAACCGATGTTACCTGCCCCAACAGCTTCTGACACACCCATAGCTACCGTCACAGCCTCAAAAGGTTCTTAAAAGTGAACCCACGGAAAGCAACGGGTCCTGATGGAATCCCTGGTCGTGCAGATCCTGTATGGACTAGCTGGCAGTTTTTAAACTTCTCCCTACTCCGCTCCGAAATTCCCACCTGGTTAAAGAAGATCACAATCATATCAGTGCCAAAGAAGAACCAGACAGCATGCCTCAGCAACTACCGCCCGGTGGCCCTGACATCTATTATTATGATGTGCTTCGAGAGGTTAGTCATGGGACACATCAGCTCCAACCTTCCAGATTACCTTAATCCACTGCAATTTGCCTACTGCCACAACTGGTCCACATCAGATGCTATCTGCCTGACCCTACACTCATCCTGGATCAACTCGATAACAAAGATTCTTACGTCAGACTCCTGTTCATGGACTACAACTCCGTTTTCAACACCATAGTCCCAGCCAAGCTAATGTACAAACACCAAAACCTAGGACTCAGCTCCTTCCCCTCTGCAACTGTATCCTCTACGTCCTGACTCACAGATCGCAATCAGTAAGGATAAGCAACAACACCCCCTCCAAAATAATCCTTAACAGGGGGGATAGGTCCATAATGGTGAATGGGAAGCTGGAGGGGGTGCAGGTGGTACTCGTGAACGTATATGCTCCAAATTGGGACAACGTGGAATTCATGACGCGGGTGCTAGGTAAGATCCCAGACGAAGAGTCACATAACCTGATCATGGGAGGGGACTTCAACACAGTCATTGATCCGGAATTGGACCGGTCAAAATCCAGGACAGGGAGGAGACCGGCTGCGGCAAAGGAATTGAAGGGTTTTATGGAACAGATGGGGGGAGTAGACCCATGAAATTTGCACAGCCGAGGGCGAAGGAGTTTTCCTTTTCTTCACATGTCCACAAGGTATACTCTCACATCGACTTTTTTGTCTGAGCAGGGGGCTAATACCGAAGGTGGTGGATACGGAGTACTCGGCAATTGCAGTGTCGGATCATGCCCCACACTGGGTGGATCTACGAGTTAGTGTGGAGAGAGGGCAACGCCCGCTGTGGAGACTGGTTGTGGGGTTGCTAGCGGACAAAGCGATCTGTGGGCAGGTTAACAAGTCCATCCAGAACTACCTAGAAACAAATGATACGGGGGAGGTCTCTGCAGCGTCGGTGTGGGAAGCTTTGAAGGCAGTAGTCAGCGGGGAATTAATCTCAATACGGGCCCACAGAGGTACTCCAGATGGGCAGGAGATACTCAGAGGTCCCGGACTGAGGGAGCGGCGGAGGTTACAGGTGGAGTTTGGGCTGTTGACCACAGGGAAAGTAGTGGAACAGTTGAGGAAGGCAAGGGATCTATGAATCTATGATCTATGGATCTATGAATACGGGGAAAAAGCAAGCAGAATATTGGCGCACCAGCTCAGGAAAAGAGACAGCCAGGGAGATAGGTAAAGTAAAGAGTAGAGACGGTAATACTGTCCTGGACCCAGCAGGAGTGAACAAGGTATTTAAGGACTTTTATAGTAAACTATATGAGTCGGATCCCCGGCTGGGGTGGAGGGGATGAGGCAATTTCTGGATCAGTTGAGGTTCCCGAGGGTGGAGTAGGACCTGGTGGAGGTGCTGGGAGCCCCAATTGAGATTGAGGAAATAATCAAGGGGCTGGAGGGCATGCAGTCGGGCAAGGCCCCAGGGCCTGACGGCTACCTGGTGGAATTCTATAAGAAGTTTTCAGAGATATTGAACCCACTGCTGGTGAGGACATTTAACGATGCAAGAGAGAAGGGAGTCCTCCCCCCCAACAATGTCGCAGGCCCCGATTTCATTGATCCTGAAACGGGAAAAGGATCCGGAGCAATGCGGGTCATACAGGCCGATTTCTCAACTGAATGTGGATGCCAAACCGCTGGTTCAGATACTGGTCACAAGGATAGAGGACTGTGTCCCGGGGGTGATAGGGGAAGATCAGACGGGATTTGTTAAGGGCAGGCAACTCAAGGCCATTCTTCAAAGGCTTCTAAATGTTATTATGATGCACCCAGAAGGAGAGGAAGCGTAAGTGGTGGTAGCGATGGATGCGGAGAAGGCTTTTGATCGGGTGGAGTGGAATTACCTGTGGGAGGTGCTGGGAAGGTTTGGGTTTGGTGAGGGCTTTATTGACTGGGTGCGGTTGCTCTATCAGGCACCAGTAGCGAGTGCGCGTACAAACCAGCTGAGGTCGGAGTATTTTGAACTACACCGAGGGACGAGGCAAGGGTGCCCCCTCTCCGTGTTACTGTTTGCACCGGCCATAGAGCCATTAGCCATGGCGTTAAGAGCCTCTGGGAACTGGAAAGGGCTGGTTCGGGGTGGGGGGGGGGGGGGGGGGAAGGACCGGGTCTCCCTCTCCGCAGACGACCTGCTCTTGTACATTTCGGACCCGTTGGAGGGGGATGGGGAAGTTATGTGAATCTTGGGGGAATTTGGCAATTTGTTGGGGTAGAATTGAACATGGGGAAAAGCGAGATGTTTGCGATCCAGGCAAGAGGACAGGAGAAGAGACTGGGAGAGCTGCTGCTCAGAATGGTAGGGAATCCAGGTGGCCCGGAAATGGGAGGTACTACACAAGTTAAACCTATCCCGGCTTGTAGAGCAAACAGAAGGGGACTTTTAAGAGATGGGACATGCTCCCGCTATCACTGGCGGGGAGGGTACACACCGTGAAAATGACGGTCCTCCCCAGATTTCTGTTTGTCTTTCAGTGCCTCCCCATCTTCATCCCCGAGGCCTTTTTCAAGCGGGTGAATAAGATTATTTTGGGCTTTGTGTGGGCGAGTAAAGCCCCGCAAGTGAAGTGTTGCTGGAGCACAGTCGGGGGGAGGGTGGGTTGGCACTGCCGAACTTCTGCAATTACTACTGGGCGGCTAATATAGCCATGATTAGGAAGTGGCTCGTGGGGGAGGGATCGGCATGGGAGCGGTTGGAGGCGGCATCATGCAAAGACACAAGTTTGGGAGCACTGATAACAGCACCTCTTCCGTTCTCGCCGGCCCGATACTCCACAAGTCCGGTGGTGCTGGCGGCACTGAGAATCTGGGGGCAATGGAGGAGATACAAGAGAGTGGAGGGAGCATCGATTTAGACCCCAATTTATAATAACCACAGGTTTGTACCGGGTAGGCTAGATGGCAGGTTCCGGAGTTGGCAGAGGGCAGGAATTGGAAGGATGGGGGATCTACTTATAGACGGGAGCTTTCCCAGCTTGAAAGCTTTGGAGGATAAATTTAAATTGCCAGCAGGGAATGGTTTGAAGTATTTGCAGGTGTGAGACTTCCTGAGAAAACATGTTCCAGCTTTTCCGCTGCTGCCGCCACGGGGTGGGAGAGGGGAAGGTTTCAGATATTTACCAGGAGCTTTCGGAGGCGGAGGAAACTCCGGTGGAGGAGCTTAAGGGCAAGCGGGAGGACGTGCTAGGAGGAGAGATAGAGGTGGGGCTATGGGCGGATGCCCTAAGCAGGGTTAATACCTCCTCATCATGTGCCAGGCTTCGCCTGATAAAATTTAAGGTAGTCCACCAGGCACACATGATAGCGGCTAGGATGAGTAAGTTCTTCGGGGTAGAGGATAGGTGTGCGGGAAGCCCAGCAAATCATGTCCACATGTTTTGGGCATGCCCAAAGCTTAGAGGATTTTGGCAGGATTTTGCTAAGACAATGTCCACGGTACTAAAAACACGGGTGGTGCCGAGTCCGGAGGTAGCAACCTTTGGAGTGTTGGAAGATCCGGGAGTTCAGGGGCGAAAAAGGCCGAGGTCTTGGCCTTTGCCTCCCTGGTAGCCTGGAGACGGATCTTGTTAATGTGGATGTACCACAGAAAGCATCCTATCAGGCTGCATTACAGCTTGATATGGCAACTGCTCAGCCCAAGACCATAAGAAACTACAGACAGTTGTGTAGTTTGACTCTGTCCACTCATGCCGCCGCCTTGGGAAAGTGGGCAGCATAATCAAAGACCCCTCCCACCCAGGTAATTCTCTCTTCCAACCTCTTCGATCGGGCAAGAGATACAAAAGTTTGAGAACACGCATCAATAGGTTCAAAAGCAGCTTTTTCCCCCTGCTGTTAGCAGACACCTGAATAGCCTTCTTATGGATTGACCTGATCTTTCTGCGCATCTTCTCTTCAGTTGTAGCGCTATACTCCGAATGTTGCACCCGATGTCTATGTTTGTGTTTACATCGTGTAATTATAGTATGTTTTATCTTTTCTTGTATGTTTTCATGGAGCGATCTGCCTGGATTGTACGCAGAACAATACTTTTCACTGCACCTCGGTACACGCGACACTAAATCTAAAGCTAATCTAAACCTAATCTAAATCCATTGTCTGCAGTGGTGAAAGGTAGACATGTTAGCATGACAGGTACCCGTACTCAACCAGGTCCAGCAGGCTACACGATGACACCGCCTGCACTGCAGCCCCTGTCCCCACATGTGACTCTCCTCCCCTCCCTCCTCTCCCATGCCCACACCCACCCCGACGTTCCCCCTGGCACTCTACCCTCTGCACGCACCCCTGCCACTCTTCTAGAATATGCTCTCTTCAGCACAGCAATGTCCCCCTTAATCAATTAATAACAAGAATAACAGGAATATTTGGCTAATGGTAAAGTTCTTGGAAGTGTGGATGAGCAGAGGGATCTAGGTGTCCATGTACATAGATCCCTGAAAGTTGCCACCCAGGTTGAGAGGGTTGTGAAGAAGGCCTATGGAGTGTTGGCCTTTATTGGTAGAGGGATTGAGTTCCGGAGTCAGGAGGTCATGTTGCAGCTGTACAGAACTCTGGTACGGCCGCATTTGGAGTATTGCGTACAGTTCTGGTCACCGCATTATAGGAAGGACGTGGAGGCTTTGGAGCGGGTGCAGAGGAGATTTACCAGGATGTTGCCTGGTATGGAGGGAAAATCTTATGAGGAAAGGCTGATGGACTTGAGGTTGTTTTCGTTGGAGAGAAGAAGGTTAAGAGGAGACTTAATAGAGGCATACAAAATGATCAGGGGGTTAGATAGGGTGGACAGTGAGAGCCTTCTCCCGCGGATGGAAATGGCTGGCACGAGGGGACATAACTTTAAACTGAGGGGTAATAGATATAGGACAGAGGTCAGAGATAGGTTCTTTACGCAAAGAGTGGTGAGGCCGTGGAATGCCCTACCTGCTACAGTAGTGAACTCGCCAACATTGAGGGCATTTAAAAGTTTATTGGATAAGCATATGGATTATAATGGCATAGTGTAGGTTAGATGGCTTTTATTTCGGTGCAACATCGTGGGCCGAAGGGCCTGTACTGCGCTGTATCGTTCCATGTTCTATGTTCTAATTCTGCTACCCCTTCTCCTTTAATTTCTTCTGTCTTTCCTGAACATTTTGTGTCAGGAATATTTAGGTCCTCGACCAGCCCTTCTTTGAGACAAATCTCCGATATCATAACAAAATGGTGGGCTGGATTTTCTGCGTGCGATATGTCATGATATGCAAACATGCAGCTAATGAACACATAGAATAGGACATGATCAATGAGCAGTCAGGACACTCAGGGGTGGTATCTCACTGTAAAAGGAATGAGGCACTCACACCCCGTCTCTTTCCACAGACCAACATCTACAGAGTGAAACAGGGTGGACCTCAGCATCACCCCCAGCACGTGACTTAGAGCAAGGCTGGTTCAGTTAGACTGAGTTACTACATTTAGATTAGCAGAGTCGAACCCATTGAGAACTGTGCTAATAGTTCAATAAAACACATTGAACTCACTTCAAAGTCTGGAGCATCATTTACTCAAAACTGCATCAAGTGGCAGCTTGTGTTATTCCAAATTACGTAACAACAGGATATATAGAGATTGGTGCCCCCCCCCCACCCCCTCCCCCAGTAGAAAAAACTGCGTGGGATATATATATATATTATATATATATATATATATATATATATATACACAGCAGATTGGTACCCCCAGTAGAAAAGACTTACAAGATGCTGCTTGCAGCAACAATATACTGGGGCTGCCTTAACAAGCTGAGAGTAGGAATTCTGCCCCAAAAGTCCTCTTCTTGAGAGCTCCAGCCAATCTGACTGGTTGGCAGCAGAGAAGTCCCAGCAGCACCACAACTCAGCAGCGGCTGCTGCTGGGACTACAAGCAGTGCCAAGCAGAAGGGAAGGGATTGGGTACCTTGAGAAAAGTAGGGGCAGGGGGTGGCTCATTGAAGCCTGTGGAGAAGGCACAAAGGTGGGGTGCCATTTTTGGGGGTAGGGGTGGGGGGTAGTTTCCTTACTGGGTTACCCCATTACTGGTACCCACCTCCCCCAGAATTCGGCCCAATGTTCCAGGCATCTAAAACCCATCCTCCTGAACTACCTCTTTAGCCATGCTTTCATCCACATGAGAAAATAAAGTGCATCTTAAGAAAAAATTAAGAGCCTGTTTAGAGCAGATAATAACCACAATGCAAATGCATTATTCAAATTTATTTTCTATCAGTCATACTGAAATATTCCTTTGTAGCTCCCCAAATGCTTTACTTAGCGAGTGTATCTAGGTAAACCTTACAGACCAGTAAGTCACAGATAAAATCTCCAGACTTGGCTGAATTAGTTCAGCGTAGCCATGCTCATGGTAGGGTTGTTTAATTAGCCTGAAACTTGCTTCAGAGGACTATCCAGATGCTGGAGGAGTGATTATCCAAATGTCAGACAACAGGTGCAGGCTTGGTTGTGCTGATCCCATAATTTAAAAGCTTGTCAATATTCACTGTCACTAATGGTCACTTTGGCAAAGTACCAACCAAGGATGACCGTTAACTAAGGAACTGTATCCCAGCTACCAGAACAGATTGAGGGAAAGGGAAAAAGCAGCAATGGCATTTTTAAAATGATAATCATTTTTAAAACATTAACTTAAATGAAGTCTACTGTACTTTTTGAATTGTACTTCTGAACTATTCAGCATTGGTATGAAATTGATGCAGGCTCTCAAAATTTGAGATTCAAATGATAGAACAGGTAGATAGATTTTCTTATTCTTCCATTCTTATTTATTAATCATCCAAATACTGCTTGATAACAGATAATTTAGTCAGTGGAATGTTCAATCGTTACTTACAAGGTCATAATACATATAAAAAGTGCTTATAAGAGAAAATTAAATATTTTGGTTCAGAGGTTTCAGGGAAAAAATTAAATTTTACCTTAGAATGTTTAGCAAGGGCTTGCAAACAAAATGATTCAACCTTCTCAGATGGAACAGAGCTAAGACTCTGTGCGTAAGGAAGCCCATTTCCCCCAAAACACCACAAGCCTCCCTGAAACACAAAAGATTAGACAACAGGATTCAGATCCTCTACACATCCTGTAACGTCATATCATTCTCCTTCTAATAGTGTAGCTTTTTTAATTAATGTATCTTCGTACATTCTTCCCATGTTTGCGTGGTTTTCGCCCCCACAAACCAAAAGATGTGCAGGGTAGGTGGATTGGCCACGCTAAATTGCCCCTTAATTGGAAAAAATGAATTGGGTACTCAAAATTATTTTATTTTTTTATAAAAGATGTGCTACTTTCCGCTTTTAGGTTTAAGCCTTGCGCATGTGGAGGTGGAGTTTAGTGCTTCGCTCCAGAGTCCCCACCCAATTTCTATCCATAGTTCTTCCTCCCATTTTTCCCGTGTCTCATCCAGCAGGGAGCATGAGGCATGAGGCTTCTAACAGTCGCCCGTAGTGATCCCTGCAGTTCCCCCTTCCTAAGTCGCCCATGTCCAACAGCTCCTCTATCATAGAGTGTCCTGGCGTCCGAGGGTATGTTGTCACCTCCTTACGGAGGAAGTTTTTGATTAGAAAGTATCGTAGTTCATTCCTTTTGGGTAGTTGCAACCTCTCCGTCAGATCCTCTAAAGTTGCTAGTTTGTCATCGGTGTAGAAGTCCATAACTGTCAGTGTCCCCCATCTGTCTCCACCTTTTAAAGAGGGCGTCTAATGTGGCAGGCGCGAACCTGTGATTGTGGCAGATGGGGGACATGGTGGACATTTCAGTTAGGCCGAAGTGTTGCCTCAACTGGTTCCATGTCCGGAGCGTGGCTATTACCACTGGGTTTGTAGAGTGCTTGCCTGGCTGGGAATGTACCTGGGCAGTATGTTCATTTTGATCGCCTGCACCCTCCCCTCCAGCGAGAGTGGAAGTGTGTCCCACCTCTGCAGATCTTTTTCATCTTCCTCCGCCAGACTGGTCAGTTTCATTTGTGGATCCGTGTCCAGTCGTGGGCAATTTGGATCCCCAGGTAGCGGAATTTGTTTTGGGCTGGTTTAAATAGTAGTCCCTCCTGCTCTGCCCCTCTCTCTTGCAGGTTCACTGGGAAGTTTTCACTTTTGCTCAGATTGAGTTTGTAGTCGAGCAGGCTCCAAACTCTTGCAGGAGCTTCATGATCCCCTCCATGCTGCTTCGGGGGTCCGAGATGTAGAGGAGCTGGACATCCACATAACATGAGACTCTGTACTCTCGTCCCCTCTCTGGATCCCTTTCCAATTTTTCGCACCTCTGAGGCCAATGGTCCGATCGCAAAGGTGAAGAGGAGTGGGGACTGCAGGCATCCCTGCCCTGTGCAACTGGAAGTATTTAGAGCTGGTGGTGTTGGTCCGCACCCTCGCAGTGGGAGCACTGTGCAGGAGTTTCACCCAGGCGGTGAACCCTGCTCCCAGCCCCAAGTGATCCGGTACCTCTGGACTCTGTCCATTCGACTGTGTCAAAGGCTTTTCTGCATCCAGGGAGATGATCACCTCTAGAACATAGAACTGTACAACACAGTACAGGCCCTTCGGCCCACGACGTTGTGCCGAACTAGTCTGAAATCAAGATCAAATCAACCTACTCCCAATCATTATAGTGCACTCCATATGCCTATCCAATAACCGCTTGAAAGTTCCTGAAGTGTCCGACTCCACTACCATATCTGGGAATGCATTCCACGCCCCAACCACTGAGTAAAGAACCTACCTCTGACATCCCTCCTATATCTTCCACCATGAACCTTATAGTTATGCCCCCTTGCAACAGCTACATCCACCCGAGGAAAAAGTCGCTGAACGTCCACTCTACCTATCCCTCTCATCATCTTATACACCTCAATGAAGTCACCTCTCATCCTCCTTCGCTCCAATGAGAAAAGCCCTAGCTCCCTCAACCTTTCCTCATAAGACCTATCCTCCAATCCAGGCAGCATCCTGGTAAATCTCCTTTGAACCCTTTCCAATGCTTCCACATCCTTCCTATAATGAGGTGACCAGAACTGCACGCAATACTCCAAATGTGGTCCAACCAAGATCTTGTACAGTTGCAGCATAACCTCACGGCTCTTAAACCGAATCCCCCTGTTATAAATGCTAACACACTATAGGCTTTCTTCACGGCTCTATCCACTTGGGTGGCAATTTTCAGAGATCTATGGACATGAACTCCGAGATCTCTCTGCTTCTCGACATTCTTCAGAACCCTGCCGTTAACCCTGTAATCCGCATTGAAATTTGTCCTACCAAAATTAATCACCTCACACTTATCAGGGTTAAACTCCATCTGCCACTTTTCAGCCCAGCTCTGCATCCTATCAATGTCTCTTTGCAGCCTACAACAGCCCTCCACATTATCCACTACTCCACCAATCTTGGTGTCATCAGCAAATTTACTAACCCAACCTTCAACTCCATCATCCAAGTCATTGATAAAAATCACAAATAGCAGAGGACCCAGCACTGATCCCTGTGGTACACCGCTGGTGACTGGGCTCCAGGATGAAAATTTACCATCTACCACCACCCTTTGTCTTCTATGGATCAGTTTACTGGATCAGTTACTGATCCAATCGGCCAAATTTCCCTCTATGCCATGCCTCCTTACTTTCTGCATGAGCCGACCATGGGGCACCTTATCAAACGCATTACTAAAATCCATGTATACGACATCAACTGCTCTACCTTCATCTATGTACTTAGTTACCTCCTCAAAGAATACAATCAAACTTGTGAGGACTTATACCTCACAAATCCGTGCTGACTATTCTGGATTAAGCTGTATCATAGAATCATAGAATTTACAGTGCAGAAGGAGGCTATTCGGCCCATCGAGTCTGCACCAGCTCTTGGAAAGAGCACCCTACCCAAGGTCCACACCTCCACCCTATCCCCATAACCCAGTAACCTCACCCAACACGAAGGGCAATTTTGGACACTTCAAGCGCAATTTAGCATGGCCAAGTCACCTAATCTTTGGATTGTAGAAGGAAACCGGAGTACCCGGAGGAAACCCACGCAGACACGGGGGGGGGGGGGGGGAAATGTGCAGACTCCGGCCGGGAAACGGCTCTGGGACCCTGGACCTGTGAAGGGATTGTGCTAACCACAATGCTACCATGCTGCCCACGACCATATCTTTCCAAATGATCATAAATCCTATCCCTCAGGACCCTTTCCAATAATTTACCCATGACCGAAGTGAGACTAACCGGCCTATAATTCCCAGGGTTATACCTATTCCCTTTCTTGAACAAGGAGACAACATTCACCTCTCTCCAGTCTTCTGGCACTATTCCTGTAGACAGTGAGGGCATAAAGATCAAAGCCAAAGGCTCTGCAATCTCATCCCTCACCTCCCAAAGAATTCTAGGATATATCCCATCAGGCCCAGGAGACTTATCTATCCTCAGGTTTCTCAAACTTTCTAACACATGTTCTTTCCAAATATCTACCTCCTCCAGCCTACCAGCCGATATCGCACTATCCTCCTCAACAACATGGCCCCTCTCCTTTGTGAGCACTGAAGAAAAGTATTCATTTAGGGCCTCTCCAATATCTTCAGACTCCATGCACACGTTCCCACTACTGTCCTTGACCGGCCCTAACTTCACCTGGGTCATTCTTTTATTCCTCACGTAAGTGTAAAAAGCCTTGGGGTTTCCTTGATCCTACCCGCAAAGGACTTCTTATGCCCACTCCTAGCTCTCCTAAGCCCTTTCTTGAGCTCCTTCCTCTTGTATCCCTCAAGTGCCCTAACTGAACCTTGTTTTCTCATCCTTACATAAGCCCCCTTCTTCCTCTTGAGAAGACATTCAACCTCTTTTGTAAACCATAGTTCCCCCACTCGACCATTTCCTCCCGCCTGACAGGGACAGACATATCAAGGACACTCAGTATTTGCTCCTCGAACAAGCTCCACATCTTAATTGTGCCTATCCCTGACAGTTCCTGTTTCCATCTTATGCTCCCCAATTCTTGCCGAATCGCATCGTAATTACCCTTCCCCCAGTTATAAACCTTGCCCTGCCGTATGTTCCTATTCCTCTCCATTGCTACAGTGAAAGTCACCGAATTGTGGTCGCTATCTCCAAAGTGCTCCCCCACAACCAAATCTAATACTTGGCCCGGTTCATTACCCAGTACCAAATCCAATGTGGCCCCGCCTCTTGTTGGTCTATCCACATATTGTGTGAGGAAACCCTCCTGCACACACTGGATAAAAACAGCCCCATCCAAACTATTCGAATTATAGTGGTTCCAATCAATATTTGGAAAGTTAAAATCACCCATGACAACTACCGTGTGTGTGACTACCGCACCTATACAAAATCTGCACTGCAATCTTTTCCTCCACATCTCTGTTACTGTTTGGGGGCCTATAGAAAACTCCTAACAAAGTGACCGGTACTTTCCTATTTCTAACTTCAGCCCACACTACCTCAGTAGACAGATCCTCCTCGCACTGCCTTTCTGCAGCCATTATACGATCCTTGATTAACAATGCTACTCCTCCACCTCTTTTACCAACTCCCCTAATCTTACTGAAACATCTAAACCCCGGAACCTCCAACAACCATTCCTGCCTCTGTTCTATCCACGTCTCCGTAATGGCCACATCGTAGTCCCAGGTACCAATCCATGCTTCAAGCTCACCAACCTTATTCCTGATGCTCCTCGCATTTAAGTAGACACACATCAAACCGCCTTCTTGCCTGCATGTTCTCATTATCACGTCCAGCAGGTGCCTGATGTCCGATGTTAGCTGCCTACCCTTAACAAAACCAGGATCTTGGCCAGTATTTTTGCATCTACATTGAGCAGTGAAATGGGTTTGTAGGACCCACATTCAGTCGGGTCTTTGTCTTTCTTGGGTATGAGCAAGAGCAAGAGTGGGGTTTGTGCTAGCGTTGGTGGCAGCTCGTGTTGTGAACATCGACTGCAAGTGCAGGGCCAGTGCTGGTGCAAATTTTTTTTAATGTAATTTTTTTTTTTTTTTTTTTTTAAAAACAGATTTCTGCCAGGAATCCATCTGGTTCCGGGGCCTATCCCGCCTTCATAGAGTTAATGCTCTCCATGACTTCTCCAAGTTCATGGAATCATAGAATCTACGGCACAAAGACAGGCCCTTTGGCCCAAACTGGTCCATGCCTACCAAAAGGTCCATCTAAGCTGACCCCTTTTGCATGCATTTGGCCCATATCATTCTAAACCTTTCCTATCCATCTATCTGTCCAAATGCCTTCTAAATGTTGTCAATGTTCCTGCCTTAGCCACTTCCTCCGGCAGCTCATACCACATACATACCACCCTCTCTAAGTTGCTCCTCAGGTTCCCGTTAATTCTTTTCTCTCTTAACGTAAGCCTATGCCCTCTAGTTCTCGATTCCCCAACCCTGGGAAAAAGACGGAGTGCATTCATCCTATCCATGCCTCTCATGATCTGACACACCTCCATAACAGCACCCCTCAGTCTCCTACTCCAAGGAAAAAGGTCCTAGCCTGTCCAATCATAGAACATACAGTGCAGGAGGCCATTCGGCCCATCGAGTCTGCACCAACCCACTTAAGCCTTCATTTCCACCCTATCCCCGTAACCCAATAACCCCTCCTAACTTTTTTTTGGTCACTAAGGGCAATTTATCATGGCCAATCCACCTAACCTGCAAGTCTTTGGACTGTGGGAGGAAACCGGAGCACCCGGAGGAAACCCACGCAGATACGGGGAGAACGTGCAGATTCCACACAGACAGTGACCCAGCAGGGAATCGAACCTGGGACCCTGGCGCTGTGAAGCCACAGTGCTATCCACTCGCGCTAGCTACCATGCTGCCCCGGTAATCTCTCCCTATAGCTCAGTCCCTTGAGTCCTGGCAACGTTCTTGTAAATTGTTGTAGATGCACACTCAATGTGGCCTGAGGTAGTTGTAATGAAGTCAACCATTGCAGAATAAACCATTGAGAAACTCTGCAAGATCTTTGCGTCATTCAGAAAACCGGAGCAGAACGTGAACGACAATGGGCCACAGTTTACAGCCCAAGAGTTCAAACGCTACTTAAAGATGTGTGGAATTCAACATAGAAAGTCAGTACCTTACCACCCACCCACAAATGGTTTAGCTGCAAGGTTTGTCCAGTCCTTGATACATGCTCTGAAGGCTTCAAAAGATCAAGGTTCACTTCAGCTTTGCTATTGATGAAAGGGAGCTGAGGACCATCATTGATTTATTCGTGCCAGAGAAGACACCTGACATAGTAGAGTAAAACCAGCAGTCACAGATCTGGAGATGAGAAAGTAACTCAAGGAAATGCTCATTTCAATAAGGAGAACAAGTGTTAGCGTGCAGCTACACCACTAATGAGAAGTGAGTCCCTGTGATGGTATTGGCTTAGATTGGTCCAATATCTTACACGGTCCTAATGGTGCTTCCAGCTCCCATTTTCTATCCTCCCCCACGACTGGCATGTCCAGTCTGTCAAAGAACTGATTCATCCTCGAGTCCCTTCTGGGGGCTCGGAGATGCACAGTCCTCGGTGGAAGGCTTTGAATGCATCGTTGACCTTTTCCGGCTGAGTTACTAGTCTGCCGTTGTGGTCTCTAATCTGTGCTATTTCCCTCGTGGCTGTCTGCTTTCTCAGCTGGTGAGCCAGCAGGCCACGGATAGTGGAGAGCAAAGTCAAATCGTAGCTTTTTCTTTCGCCAGAAGCTTTACGGTCAGGGCCTCGGAGTATCGCTGGTCCACCTCCAGTAATGGAGTCGACCAGTTGTTGCCTAGCCACCCTCTCCTGCCTGTCTCTACGTGCTTTATAGGCGGTAATTTCATCCCTGATCACAGCATTGAGTGCCTCCCAGAAGGTGGAGTGTACGACATTCCCATTCTGGTTGTTGGTAATCTACCTGTATATGGCCTGTGATATTTTGTCGCAAAATGCCTCATCAGCACGGGGGGCCATGTCCATCCTCCATGGGGGGGGGCGTTGGCACAGTCCACCTCCAACCTCACATCCATATTGGGTGGCACAAGATTGGAGATTACGACCACAGAGTATTCCGCTCCTACTATCCCTGGAAGCACGACAAATAAGTTGCTGCACGAGTATACCAGGTGTACCTGGGAGAAGGATAACTCCTTCTCCCCTGGGCGTGTGAACCTCCAAAGACCCACTGCCCCCATCTGCTCCATAAATGCGTTTAGTTGTTTTGCCATATTTGAAGACTTCCCCGATTTGGAGTTTGATCTGTCCATCCGTGGGTCCTATACACAGTAAAAGTCTTCCACCCCCATGATTAGTCGGTGTGTATCTATGTTGATACACACCGGGGACTTCCGCTATGGTCTTCTTTATAAACTCCGTGTCGTCCCAGTTGGGAGCTTACACATTTACCAGGATCACCGGTGCTCCTTCCAGGACACCACTGACCATGATGTACCGTTCCCCTGGGTCTGTAACCATCATCTTTGCTCTGAACATCATCCTCTTTTTTTTCTTTGAAGAAGACGATGAACGGTTTCCATCTCTGGGCGAACCCCTGAGTTGATCCTCAGGCGAACTTGATTTTTTTCCAGGCTGAGAAACCCTGCCATATCGCTGACCCACACACCTGACTTTGGGGGCTCCGAGTCCCTCCACCCCAGCAAAGTCCGGCTCCGGGCCACAGAGGAAAACCAGGACATCGGCCTCCCTCCCCCCTTGGCCCCTGGATCATCCGATACCCCAAATATTGCAAGTTCTGTACTCCGGGTTACCCTCCCTTCCAGGACTTCTGACATAACATCTGCAAATCCCTGCTAGAATCCCCTCAACTTCGGACATGCCCAGAACATATGCACATGGTTAGCCAGACTACCCCCACACCGTCCACATCTATCCTCCACCTCCTCAAAGAACCTGCTCATCCGGACTACCGTCATGTGAGCCCTGTGGAATACTTTGAACTGGATCAGGCTAAGTCTGGCACAGGACGAAAATGAATCAACTCTCTTGAAGGTTTTTTCCCACTTTTCCATTTCCAGCTCTCTTCCCAGCTCCTCTTCCCACTTCCGCTTCACCTCCCTGATCAGGGCCCCCTCTCACTCCATCAACTCCTTGTATACCTCTGAAATCCCCCCCTTTCCAACCCCAGTTTTTGACATCACCTTGTCCTGTAGTGCCCTCAGGGGGAGGTGAGGGAAGCTTGGAACCTGCCTCCGGACAAAGTCCCAGACCTGAAGATATCGAAACCCATTCCCACCCGGTAACTCAAACTCCTCCTCTTGTGCCTCCAAGGTCGGAAAGCCCACCTGGATAAATAAGTCCCCAAATCTCTCGATCCCTGCCTGCTGCCAACTCCTGAATCCTCCATCCAGCTTGCCTGGGATAAACCGGTGATTGTTACAGATCGGAGATCACACTGATTCCCCCTCTAATCCCATGTGCCGCCTCCATTGCCCCCACCATCACAGGGCTTGTAGAGTACCGAGCCGGCGAAAGCGGCAGGGGCGCCGTTAGTAAAGCCTCCAAACTCGTGCCCTGACAGGATGCTGCTTCCACTTGATCCCAGGCCGATCCCTCCCCCACTACCCACTTCCTGACCATCGATATGTTGGCCGTCCAATAATAATTAATAAAGCTCTGGAGGGCCAGGTCCCCCTCCACGTGACCCCGCTCCAGAAGTGCCCTCTTTATTCTCGGGATTTTCCCCGCCCACACACAACCTGTAATCGCCGCATTTATTTTTCTTAAAAAAGCCTTTGGGACAAAAATTGGATGGCATTGAAAAAATAAAAGCAGTCTTGGGAGGACTGTCATCTTCATCGTCTGGACCCTTCCCGCTAATGTCAGCGGGGGCATGTCCCATCTGTGGACATCCCTTTTCATTTGGTCGATCGCTTTGCCCAGATTTAACTTGTGGAGCTGCCCCACTCTTTAGCCACTTGAAACTCCCCGCCACCAATTTAAAAGGTAACTCCCTCAGTCTCCTTTCCTGTCCCCGCGCCTGGGTCACAAACATCTCGCTCTTTCCAATATTCAGCTTGTAGCCTGAAAATCGCCCAAATTCTCCCAGTACCTCCATGGTTTCGGTCATTCCCCCCATCAGGTCTGTAACATAAAGCAGCAAGTCATCCGCATAAAGAGAAACCCTGTGCTCCACGCCCCGCCCCGCCCCCCTCACTATTCCCCGCCACGCACTTGATGCTCTGAGGGCCATTGCTAAAGGCTCTATGGCCAGGGCAAAAAGTAATGGGGAGAGCGGGCATCCCTGCCTTGTCCCTCTCCCGAGATTAAAATATTCTGACCGGGTTCGGTTGGTTCTCACATTTGCCACCGGGGCCGGATATAACAGCCGGACCCAGTCCATAAATCCCTGCCCAAACCTGCCTAACATATCCCATAGGTACTTCCACTCCACCCGGTCGAAAGCCTTCTCCGCATCCATGGCTACTACCATCTCAGCCTCACGCCCCTCGGCTGGCATCATTATAACATTGAGAAGCCGCCTAATATTAGACGTCAGGTGCCTGCCCTTCACGAACCCAGTCTGATCCTCACCTATTACCTCCGGGACACAATCTTCTATTCTGGTGGCCAAGATCTTTGCCAGGAATTTAGCATCCACATTCAAAAGGGAAATTGGTCTGTACGATCCACAGCTCTCTGGGTCCTTGTCTCGCTTCAGGATGAGAGAGATTGATGCCTATGATAGCATTGGGGGAAGCATTCCTAACTCCTTGGATTCATTGAAAGCCTTGACTAACAGCGGTCCCACTAGCCCCAAAAACATTTTGTAGAATTCCACTGGGAATCCGTCAGGTCCCGGGGCCTTACCCGTTTGCATTGCCCCCAATCAGTCTATCACTTCACCGAGACCAATTGGGCCCCCCAAGACTTCCACCAGCTCCTCATCTACCTTCGGGAACTCTCGCCTCCCCAGGAATTGGTTCATTCCCTCCTCTCTCCCCCCAGGGGGTTCAGACTCGTATAAACGGCTTTAAAATTCACGGAACATGTCATTAACCGCCCCCGGGTCCCTTACTGCTTTCTCCCTCACATCCTTACTTTTCCCTATCTCTCTTGCCGCCTCCTGCTTCCTCAGCTGATGTGCAAACATCCTGCTTTCTCCCCATATTCGTACACTGCCCCTTTTACCCTCCTCAGCTGTCCTTCCGCCTTGTCTGTGGAAAGGAGCCCAAAATCCATTTGAAGTCTCTGACGCTCTTTCAGGAGCTCCTCATTCGGAGACTCCGAATATCTCCTATCCGCACGCAAGATTTCTCCACTATCCTATCGAGCTCGGCCCGTTCAGCCCTCTCCCTATTGGCCCGAATCGGAATATATTCCCCTCTGACGACCGCTTTCAATGCCTCCCACACCACCCCAGCCGCAGTCTCTCCCGTGTCGTTTGTGTTTATATACCCCCGAATGGCCTCCCTCACATATCTTATCGTCTGCTAATAACCCTGCATCTAGTCTCCACTGTGGGCGCTGAGAGGTTCCCGTGTTCACCTGTAGGTCTAGCCAATGTGGCGCATTGTCCGATACTACGATTGCTAAATACTCTGCATCCACTACCTCGGCTAATAATGATTTGTCCAATATTTTTTTAAAATTGATCCTGGAGTACACCTTGTGAACAAGGACATACTGGCACTGGAGCGGGTCCAGCGGAGATTCACACGGATGATCCCAGGAATGGTAGGCCTAACATACGATGAACGTCTGAGGATCCTGGGATTATATTCATTGGAGTTTAGGAGGTTGAGGGGAGATCTAATAGAAACTTACAAGACAATGAATGGCTTAGATAGGGTGGATGTAGGGAAGTTGTTTCCGTTAGCAGGGGAGACTAGGACCCGGGGGCACAGCCTTAGAATAAAAGGGCGTCACTTTAGAACAGAGATGAGGAGAAATTTCTTCAGCCAGAGAGTGGTGGGTCTGTGGAATTCATTGCCACAGAGGGCGGTGGAGGCCGGGACGTTGAGTGTCTTTAAGACAGAAGTTGATACATTCTTGATTTCTCGAGGAATTAAGGGCTATGGAGAGAGAGCGGGTAAATGGAGTTGAAATCAGCCATGATTGAATGGTGGAGTGGACTCGATGGGCCGAATGGCCTTACTTCCGCTCCTATGTCTTATGGTCTTATGATCGTTTCGGAATGTTGCACCTACGTCCCTGATAGTCCGGAGAACATCACTCACCTCGTGGATCATATCCACAAAGAGGTTAAGAAACTGCATGAAACATCAAGGGATGGGTAGTTAGATTGGTTATTTGCCGGATCATGGGGGGTCTTACCTGGTGCATGGATTAATAATCCTGGTAGTTGTAATACTTGTAATAATTATGTTTAGCTTCCTAATGAAATGCTTGTGTAAAAGTGTCAGTGCAGCAGTAATTTCTCAACAGTTAATGCAGCAACATAAAGTGCGCCTTGAAGAGTTAATGGATGTGAAAGAAAGTGCAGAGGAACGTAAGAAAATTATAGAAGTACAGATAGAATGGGCAAGACTGAGACGATTGGCTATGGATTAGAAGTTATCATGAAATGATAAAAGGGGGAATGAGAATATGGCTTGATGGGAAAATTAAATGTCAAAGAGAACTTTTGGTCTAATTGAATTTCAAGGCATCTTCGTTATCTCTTATGTTTGTGTGCTAGACAGTTGCAGTAACAAAACACAGCCTTGGGAATCGTTTCTAATTCTACAGATAACTATATTTTAGCTGAGAGCCACAGAATGCTGCATTTCTCAGGCCTCCTCTAAAGGGGCTGTCCTTGGGAAGGGAACATTGTCATTTAATTATATAAGTAATTGTCTGCTGTATTAACTTCGACTTGCATCTGTAGACACTCAGATGTACAGTGCTCAAGTCCCGGCCGTGAATAAACGTACGTTGAAGTAGCTTGGTGTTCGATTGATCATTTCATCCGGACTGAAAAGAAACTAATTCATATGGCCTCACTAACACCTTATACAATTACAGCATAACCTCCCTAGTATTAAACTCCATCCCTCTAGCAATGAAGGACAAAATTCCATTTGCCTTCTTAATCACCTGTAAACAACTTTTTGCAACTCATGCACTAGCACACCCAGGTCTCTCTGCACAGCAGCATGTTTTAATATTTTATCATTTAAATAATAATCCCTTTTGCTGTTATTCCTACCAAAATGGATAACCTCACATTTGACAACATTGTATTCCATCTGCCAGACCCTAGCCCATTCACTATCTACCTAACCTATCCAAATCCCTCTGCAGACTTCCTGTATCCTCTGCATTTTTTGCTTTACCACTCATCTGAGTGTCGTCTGCAAACTTGGACACATTGCCCTTGGCCCCCAACTACAGATCATCTATGTAAATTGTGAACAATTGTGAGCCCAACACTGATCCCCGAGGGACACCACTAGCTACTGATTGCCAACCAGAGAAACACCCATTAATCCCCACTCTTTGCTTTCTATTAATTAACCAATCCTCTATCCATGCTACTACTTTACCCTTAATGCCATGCATCTTTATCTTATGCAGCAACCTTTTGTGTGGCATCTTGTCAAAGGCTTTCACAAATCCAGATATACCAAGTTATCTACCGCACTGGTAATATCCTCAAAAAATTCCACTAAATTAGTTAGGTACGACCTGCCCTATATGAACCCATGCTGCGTCTGCCCATTGGGACAATTTCCGTCCAGATGCCTCGCTATTTCTTCCTTGATGATAAGATTCCAGCATCTTCCCTACTACCAAAGTTAAGCTCACTGGCCTATAATTACCCGCTTTCTGCCTACCTCCTTTTTTAAACAGTGGTGTCACGTTTGCTAATTTCCAATCCGCCGGGACCACCCCAGAGTCTAGTGAATTTTGGTAAATTATCACTAGTGCATTTGCAATTTCCCTAGCCATCTCTTTTAGCACTCTGGGATGCATTCCATCAGGGCCAGGAAACTTGTCTACCTTTAGCCCCATTAGCTTGCCCTTCACTACCTCCTTAGTGATAACAATCCTCTCAAGGTCCTCACCTGTCATAGCCTCATTTCTATCAGTCACTGGCATGTTATTTGTGTCTTCCACTGTGAAGACCGACCCAAAAAACCTGTTCAGTTCCTCAGCCATTCCCTCATCTCCCATTATTAAATCTCCCTTCTCATCCTCTAAAGGACCAATATTTATCTTAGCCACTCTTTGTTGTTTTATATATTTGTAGAAACTTCTACTATCTGTTTTTATATTCTGAGCAAATTTACTCTCATAATCTATCTTACTCTTCTTTATAGCTTTTTTAGTAGCTTTCTGTTGCCCCCCAAAAGATTTCCCAGTCCTCTAGTCTCCCACTAACCTTTGCCACTTTCTATGCTTTTTCCTTCAATTTGATACTCTCCCTTATTTCCTTAGATATCCACGGTCGATGTTCCCTCTTTCTACCATCCTTCCTTTTTGTTGGTATAAACCTTTGCTGAGTACTGTGAAAAATCGCTTGGAAGGTTCTCCACTGTTCCTCAACTGTTTCACCATAAAGTCTTTGCTCCCAGTCGACCTTAGCTAGTTCTTCTCTCATCCCATTTTAATCTCCTTTGTTTAAGCACAAAACACTAGTGCTTGATTTTACCTTCTCACCCTCCATCGGTATTTTAAATTCCACCATATTGTGATCACTCCTTCTGAGAGGATCCCTAACTATGAGATCATGAATCAATCCTGTCTCAGTACACAGGACCAGATCTAGGACCGCTTGTTCCCTCGTAGGTTCCATTCCATACTGTTCTAGGAAACTATCGCGGATACATTCTATAAGCTCCTCCTCAAGGCTGCCTTGACCGACCTGGTTAAACCAATCGGCATGTAGATTAAAATCCCCCATAACTGCTGTACCATTTCTATATGCATCCGTTATTTCTTTGTTTATTGCCTGCCCCACCACAATGTTACTATTTGATGGCCTATAGGTTACTCCTATCAGTGACTTTTTCACCTTACTATTCCTGATTTCCACCCAAATGGATTCAACCTTATCCTCCATAGCACCGATGTCATTCCTTACTATTGCCCGGATGTCATCCTTAATTACCAGAGCTACACCACCTCTCTTATCATCCACTGTGTCCTTCCGAATAGTTTGATACCCTCGGATATTTAACCCCCAGTCGTGACCATCCTTTAACCATGTTTCAGTAATGGCCACTAAATCATAGTCATTCACGATGATTTGCGCCATCAACTCATTTACCTTATTCCGAATACTATGAGCATTCAGGTAAAGTACACTTATGCTGGCTTTTTTACCTCTGTTCTGAATCTTAACACCGCGATCAGTAACCTCTCCTAAGTTATATTTCCTCTTAACTTTTCTCCTAATTTTCCTTGTCGTTGAACCCATATCTTCATGTAACAACCTGCCACGTCGCTTACCATTAATGTTTTTATTTCCCGTTTTATTCCTTTTCGTATTACTGGACTTATTCACTGAGCTCCCCTCAGTCACTGTACCTTGTACTGTCGCCCTTTTTGATTTTTGACTATGGCTTCTCTGCCTTACACTTTCCCCCTTACTGCCTTTTGTTTCTGTCCCTGTTTTACAGCCTTCCAACTTCCTGCATCAGTTCACATCCCCCTGCCACATTAGTTTAAACCCTCCCCAACAGCTCTAGAAACCCCCCCCCAGGACATCGGTTCCAGTCCTGCCCAGGTGCAGACCGTCCGGTTTGTACTGGTCCCACCTGCCCCAGAACTGGTTCCAATGCCCCAGGAATTTGAATCCCCCCCTTTTGCACCATCTCTCGAGCCACGCATTCATCCCATCTATCCTGACATTCCTACTCCGACTAGTTCGTGGCATTGGTAGCAATCCTGAGATTACTACCTTTTAACTCCTAACTCCCTGAATTCAGCTTGTAGGATCTCGTCCCGTTTTTTTACCTATATCGTCGGTGCCTATGTGCACCACAACAGCTGGCTGTTCACCTCAGAATGCCCTGCAGCCGCTCCGAGACATCCTTGACCCTTGCACCAGGGAGGCAACATACCATCCTGGAGTCTCGATTGCGTCCGCAGAACCGCCTGTCTATTCCCCTTACGATTGAGTCCCCTATCACTATTGCCCTGCCATTCTTCTTCCTGCCCTGCTGCGCAGCAGAGCCAGCCACAGTGCCATGAACCTGGCTGCTGCTGCCTTCCCCTGATGAGCCATCTCCCTCAACACTATCCAAAGCGGTATATCTGTTTTGCAGGGAGATGACCGCAGGGGGCACCTGCACTGCCTTCCTACTCTTGCTGTCTTTTGGTCACCGATTTTCTATCTCCCTCAGTAACTTTCACCTGCGGTGTGACCAACGTGCTATCCACGACGTCCTCAGCATCGCGGATGCTCCAAAGTGAGTCCATCCGCAGCTCCAGAGCAGTCAAGCAGTCTAAACAGGAGCTGCAACTGGACACACTTCTTGCATGTGAAGGAACCAGGGACAGTGGACGAGTCACTGAGCTCCCACATTGCACAAGAGGAGCATGACACGGGTCTGGGATCTCCTGCCATGTCTTAAACCTTCGGTAAACTTATCCAACCACAATTCCAAAAAACGAAGGAAAAAATAAATAAATTAGCCAATGAAAAGAAAAACTACTTACCACTCACTTACCAAGGATAAACAGCACCTCCTTCCAACACAGCTTCAAATTCCCACCTAGCTTCAAATTCCCAAACTCGCTCTTTGCTGTCTCTTCTCTGGCTCACTGGGAGAACTCGCTGGGAATGAGTTACAAGTTGCTCTTTTAAATTAGCCTGAGTTGACTCCCCTCCCCCACCTGCTTTTAGATCAAAGTAGATTAATGTGACTGACACTTGAACGGCCAACCAGTTATGTGAGTGGGTGGGGCAGCCCTTGTTAACCTACACTGCACAATTCTAGATTAATTTAAATTAATTTAAACTCCTGAAATTTAAAAGGAACAGTCTTACCGATTGGATTGGATTAAATTCCCACCTTGCTTCAAATTCCCAAACTCACTCTTGGTTGTGTCTCACTCTGGCTGTGTCTTCTCTGGCTCACTGGGAGAACTCATCCCTTAGCATGAATGCTATGTCTGTCCCACCCAATCCTTTCTTACCCGAGTCGGTCCTTTTCCCACAGGTGTGTCTCTTAGAGGAAGACAAACACGGGACACAACCGACAGGGCACCCATCGTCGTCTAGAACTTTCCCGTAGCGGACATCCGGTGGCGGCGATGAAGGAGTAAGTCGCACATTTGGTGGCTCCCGCTCTGGTCGGACTTTTGGACCTTTTCCCCCAATTTTCTAACAGACTTGAATTGTAAAATTCAATGTTAGTGGCAATTTCCTACTGAATTCCCACTTCGGTGCATGGAGAAAAGGACTAGAAGTGTTCGTAAGGGCAGAAACAAGAATACAGAGAAGACTTGGGCTGTAGTTGCAACAGGAGACAGCATGGCGGAGGGTCGGACCTCTGGCTTGTCGACCCAGCAGTCTATGGAGCAGCTGATGCAAGTCATTCAGGAAGGCTTTGCTACGCAGAAACGGGACTGCTTGGACCCGATAAAAGAGTCGATTGAGCGATTGGAGCTTAAAGTGGATGTCCAGGATCGGGCGATCCAGAAGGTGGCGAAGGCACTGGCTGAGCAGGAGGAGCATCAGACTGCGGTGGAGCTGGAGATGCTGAGGGACCAGCAAAAGAAGCTTCTGGAGAAGGTGGAGGACCTAGAGAATAGGTCCCGCCGGCAGAACCTAAGAATTGTCGGGCCCCGGAGGGGTCCGAAGGAACGGACGCTGGGGCATACATCGCAGACATGTTTGAGAAGCTGCTGGGGGATGGGGCATTCGCCCGGCCCTTGAAGGTGGAGAGGGCTCACAGAGCACTCGTGAGGAAGCCGCGAATGGGAGATCCCCCGAGGGCTATGGTGGTGAGATTCCACAGACTTTAGGATAAGTAGCGTATTCTACAGTGGGCCAAGCAGACATGGAGCTGTAAGTGGGACAATAGCATCCTGCGGGTTTACCAAGACCCGAGTGTGGAGGATGTCTGGGGATGGACCGGTGGAGGCGCGGAACACGGGCTGGAGGCGGGCCTAAAAAAGGGGATGGCTGATCAGTGGAGGAGGGGGGCAATGAGCCCCCCAACTAAGCTGATCACCTGGAATGTTCGTTAATGGGCCGGTCAAAAGAGCACGTGTGTTCGCGCATCTTCAGGGATTGAAGGCAGACCTGGTAATGTTGCAGGAAATGCACGTGAAGGTAGACAAGTTAGACTGAGGAAAGGCTGGGTCAGCCAGGTGTTTCACTCGGGACTAGATTCAAAGACTAGGGGGGTCGCGATCGTGATCAATAAGCGGGTGGTGCTTCAGGCGGGTAGAACAGTCTCGGACGTGGGAGGTCGGTACATTATGGTCAGTGGGAAGCTAGAGGGGCTACAGGTGGTATTAGTTAATGAATATGCGGCAAATTGGGACGATGTTGAGTTTATTAGGAGGATGCTGGGAAAGATAACGGACCTGGACTCATACAGGTTGGTCATGGGAGGGGACTTCAGTACAGTTATGGATCCTGGCTTAGACCGGTCAAGCTCGAAAACGGGCAGGGTGCCAGCAATGGTAAAGGAACTAAGAGGGTTCATGGAGTTGTTGGGGGCAGGGTGGATCCATGGAGATTTTGGCAGCCGAGGGTGAAGGAGTTCTCCTTCTACTCACACGTGCATAAAGTGTACTCCCGGATTGATTTCTTTATTTTGAGCAGGCCCTTTCTGGCTGGGGTAGTGGACACGGCGATTACAATCTCAGACCATGCACCACACTGGGTTGACCTGCAGGTTAGCAAAGACTTTAACCAGCGCCCGCATTGGAAGTTGGATGCGGGACTTTTGGCGGATGAAGGGGTGTGCGAGCGGTTGAGGAAATGCATTCAGAGCTACCTGCAGGTCAATGACACGGGGGAAATTTCAGCAGCGGTGGTTTGGGAAGCACTGAAGGCGGTAGTCAGGGAGGAGCTGATCTCAATCCAGGCTCATAGGGAGAAGGTGGACAGGGCAGAGACGGACAGACTGGTAAAGGAGGTATTACAGATTGATAGGAGGTATGCGGAGACCCCAGAGGCAGGGTTTTTAAGGGAACGGCGGAGGTTGCAGGCGGAGTTTAGCTTGCTGACCACAGGGAGAGCGATGAAGCAGCTGAGAAAGGTGAGGGGGGCGATTTATGAACATGGAGAGAAGGCCAGCAGAATGCTTGCACAGCAGCTTAGGAAGAGGGAGGCAGCTAGGGTGATGGGGAAAGTTAAGGGCGGTGAGGGGAACCTGGTTGGTGATTCGGTAGGGGTGAATAAGGCGTTTAGGGATTTCTACAGCAGGCTGTACAGGTCTGAACCCCATACGGGGCCAGAGGGGATGAGGCACTTCTTGGAGGGGCTGGATTTCCCAACAGTGGACGGGGAGCGGGTAGAAGGGCTGGGGGCTCCAATAGGGCTGGAAGAGATAGTGGAGGGCTTGAAGGCCATGCAGGCGGGTCAGGCCCCGCAGCCGGACGGGTACCCAGTGGAGTTTTATAAAAAGTTGTCGGGGATATTGGGGCCAGTGTTTTTTTCGTTGTTTTTTATAAATTTAGGAGTACCCAATTAATTTTTTCCAATTAAGGGGCAATTTTTGCGTGGCCAATCCATCTAGCCTGCAAATCTTTGGGTTGTGGGGACGAAACCCACACAAACACGGGGAGAATGCGCAAACTCCACATGGACAGTAACCCAGAGCCGGGACCGAACCTGGGACCTCGGCGCCGTGAGGCTGCAGGGCTAACCCACTGTGCCGCCCTATTGGGGCAAGTGTTGTTGAGGTTGTTCAATGAGGCAAGGGAAAGAGGGGTGCTGCCCCCGATGATGTCACAGGCTACGATTTCGCTGATTCTTAAGCAGAGCAAGAACCCGGAGCTGTGCGAGTCCTACAGGTCGATCTCCCTGTTGAATGTGGATGCCAAGTTGCTGGCCAAAATCTTGTCCCCCAGGATTGAGGATTGTGTTCCGGACATTATTGGGGGAGGACTAGATGGGGTTTGTTGAGGGTAGGTAGTTGGTGGCCAATGTAAGAAGACTGTTAAATGTGATCATGATGCCCCCGGAAGGTAGGGAGGTGGAGGTAGTTATAGCAATGGATGAAGAAAAGGCTGTTGATCGGGTAGAATGGGATTATCTGTGGGAGGTACTGGGATGGTTCGGATTCGGGCGGGGCTTTATTGACTGGGTCAGGTTACTGTATCAGGCTCCTGTGGCAAGTGTACGGACGAGTAGGACAACTTCAGACTATTTTAGACTGCACCGGGGGACGAGACAGGGATGCCCCCTCTCCCCACTGTTGTTTTAGGTACCTGGCATTCAAGTGGCGCGGGACCAGGATCGGCTGCATAAATTGAATCTGGTCCGGCTAGTGGACCAAATGAAGGACGATTTTCAGAAATGGGACGCAATTCCCTGGTCTCTGGCCGGGAGGGTGCAAACGGTGAAAATGACAGTCCTCCCGAGATTCCTATTTGTATTTCAGTGACTCCCCATCTTTATTCCGCGGTCCTTTTTTAAGCAGGTCAACAGTGATCACTGGCTTTGTCTGGGCGGGCAAGACCCCTGCGGGTAAGGAAGGTAATGCTCGAACGGAGCTGGGGAGAGCGCTGCCAAATTTTAGCAACTCTCACTGGGCGGCTAATATAGCCATGTTTAGGAAGTGTGTGGTGGTGGTGGTGGGTGGGGGTGGGGGGTGGGGGGGGTCGGCATGGGAGCGTATGGAGGCAGCTTCTTGTAAGGGCACCAGTCTGGGGGCGTTGGTGACGACACCTCTGCCGCTCCCGCCGGCACGTTACTCCACCAGCGCCATGGTGGTGGGGGCCCTGAGAGTTTGGGGCCAGTGGAGGCAGCATGTGGGAGCATCGGTCTGGGCCCCAATTTGTGATAATCACTGGTTTGCCCCGGGGAGTATGGATGGGGGGTTCCGGTTATGGCGGAGAGCGGGGATTGAGAGGATGGGGGATGTGTTCATAGAGGGGAGCTTTCCGAGTACGAGGGCGTTGGAGGAAAAGTTTGGGCTGGCGAGGGTAAACAAATTCAGGTATCTGCAGGTGCAAGACTTCCTTCGTAAACAGGTGTCAACCTTTCCGCTCCTACCGCTGAGGGGGATTCAGGACAGGGTCATTTCCAGAGGGTGGGTAGGGGAGGGGAGCGTCTCAGACATCTGTAAGGAGCTTATGAAGTCGGAGGAGACGCAGACCGAGGAGCTGAAGCGCAAATGGGAGGAGGAGCTGGGAGTGAGATAGAGGATGGTCGATGGGCAGACGCGTTGAGTAGAGTCAACGCGTCCGCAACATGTGCCAGGCTCAGCCTGATACAATTTAAGGTTGTTCACTGGACGCACATGACAGTGGCCCAGATGAGCAGATTCTTTGGGGTGGAGGACAGGTGCACAAAATGCGCGGGAGGGCCAGCGAACCATGTCAACATGTTGCTTAGGGTATTTTAGCAGGGGTTTGCGGATGTCATGTCCAAAGTTTTAAAAACCTTGCTTCACAGCTCCAGGGTCCCAGGTTCGATTCCCCGCTAGGTCACTGTCTGTGCGGAGTCTGCATGTTCTCCCAGTGTCTGCGTGGGTTTCCTCCGGGTGCTCCGGTTTCCTCCCACAGTCCAAAGATGTGCAGGTTAGGTGGATTGGCCGTGATAAATTGTCCTTAGTGTTGGGTGGGGTTGCTGGGTTGTGGGGATAGGGTGGAGGGGTTGACCTTGGGTAGGGTGCTCTTTCCAGACTCGATGGGCCGGGTGGCCTCCTTCTGCACTGTAAATTCTATGAAAAACAAGGGTGGCGCTGAGTCCAGAGTTGGCGATTTACGGGGTGTCGGAAGATCCAGAAATCCAGGAGGAGAAAGAGGCAGATGTTCTGGCCTTTGCTTCCCTGGTAGCCCAGAGACAAATACTATTGGCATGGAGGGTCTTAAAGCCCCCGAAGTCGGAGACCTGGCTATCGGACATGGCTAGCTTCTTTGTATGGAGAAAATTAATTTCGCCTTTAGAGGTTCAAATTAATCGTCAGCAGACAGGGTGGGGGGCTGCAGGACCGGATATCCCGAGGCGTGGTACATTGATGAAACCATGCACATGTTGAGACAACGGGTGAACGGACATCGCGCAACAATTGTCAGGAAGGAATGTTCTCATCTAGTCGGGGAACACTTCAGCAGTCAAGGGCATTCAGCCTCTGATCTTCGGGTAAGTGTTCTCCAAGGTGGCCTTCAGGACATGCGACAATGCCAATTCGCCGAGCAGAAACTGATAGCCAAGTTCCACACGCATGAGTACGCCTCAACTGGGACCTTGGATTCATGTCTCATTCCATTCACCCCCCACCACCTGGCCTGGGCTTGTGAAATCCTACCAACTGTCCTGGCTTGAGACAATTCACACCTCTTTAACCTGTGATTATCCCTCTCTCCAGTCACACCATCTGGACCTGTAAAGATTTAATTACCTGCAAAGACTCGCAAAGTATCATCTTGCATCATTGAATTGGTCTATATATGTGTCTGTGGAACCCACTGCTTCATTCACCCGAGGAAGGAGCTGCGTTCCGAAAGCTAGTGATTCGAAACAAACCTGTTGGACTTTAACCTGGTGTTGTAAGACTTCTTACTGTTAAACCTGTGTTATCGGACCTGAACTACACAAGCTACATGACTGTGAAAAACCATGCTGGTTTGGGGTCAACAGACACACCTACTGGTCCAAATACAAAAATACTTGAAAGTGTCAGTACAGGTAGGTAAAGTCATAAAAAGGGCCACATGCATTGTTATTTTATGAAGAGGTGGATATAGTGCAGTCGTGAAGAGATAATGATACATTTGAACAAGGTAATTAGTTAGACCAGTTACAGTGCTGTGTGTAACTTTGGGTATGCCATTACAGAAGGAAAATGAAAGCCATATAGAACATGGAGTCAAATCATTAGAATGATTAAAAGGAATGTCAAATGAATATTGTAAATATAACCTGTGATTGTATTTCTTGTGCCAACTTGGCTCAGTTTGTAGTATTCCTGCCTCATGGAGTCAAATCCCTGTCAGGACTTCAAACACACTAGGCTGACCGTACTGGGGAAATGCTGCATTGTCACAAGTGCCATCCTTCAAATGGGATGATAACTGTGGACTTGTCTGTCTGTATAGTACTGTGATTTACAGCATAGTCTTTGTGGCATCTTAACAGTGCCACATACTGTGCTGAAAGAAATAATCAGATCTGCACTCTATTTACAATTAACTTTGTAATTGTGCAGACGACACAAAGGTTGGTGGAATTGCGGATAGCGATGAGGACTGTCTGAGGATACAGCAGGATTTAGATTGTCTGGAGACTTGGGCGGAGAGATGGCAGATGGAGTTTAATCCGGACAAATGTGAGGTAATGCATTTTGGAAGGGCTAATGCAGGCAGGGAATATACAGTGAATGGTAGAACCCTCAAGAGTATTGAAAGTCAAAGAGATCTAGGAGTACAGGTGCACAGGTCATTGAAAGGGGCAACACAGGTGGAGAAGGTAGTCAAGAAGGCATACGGCATGCTTGCCTTCATTGGCCGGGGCATTGAGTATAAGAATTGGCAAGTCATGTTGCAGCTGTATAGAACCTTAGTTAGGCCACACTTGGAGTATAGTGTTCAATTCTGGTCGCCACACTACCAGAAGGATGTGGAGGCTTTAGAGAGGGTGCAGAAGAGATTTACCAGAATGTTGCCTGGTATGGAGGGCATAAGCTATGAGGAGCGATTGAATAAACTCGGTTTGTTCTCACTGGAACGAAGGAGGTTGAGGGGCGACCTGATAGAGGTATACAAAATTATGAGGGGCATAGACAGAGTGGATAGTCAGAGGCTTTTCCCCAGGGTAGAGGGGTCAATTACTAGGGGGCATAGGTTTAAGGTGAGAGGGGCAAGGTTTAGAGTAGATGTACGAGGCAAGTTTTTTACGCAGAGGGTAGTGGGTGCCTGGAACCCACTACCGGAGGAGGTAGTGGAAGCAGGGACGATAGGGACATTTAAGGGGCATCTTGACAAATATATGAATAGGATGGGAATAGAAGGATACGGACCCAGGAAGTGTAGAAGATTGTAGTTTAGTCGGGCAGTATGGACGGCACGGGCTTGGAGGGCCGAAGGGCCTGTTCCTGTGCTGTACATTTCTTTGTTCTTTGTTCTAATATACCTTCATAAATCTTACGAAAAAAGTATGTCTTTGGGAAAATAAAGGACTGGCAAGCTTTAGCTATGATAAGAAATTACAAACGCTGGAACTTTTCTCATTGAAAGATAAGAAGAGATTTAATCAGACTTTTTTTCTATTAAGAGTTTTGTTCGGGTAATTTGTTTGAGTCATCAGTGATGATGAAGCCATCAATTTACATTTATCACCGAGGAGAAAGTTCAGGAGGAATTTCTTAATTCAGTGAGATAATGAATTTTGGATTGATTTGTCACAGGGAATAGTTGAAGCAGAGATCATTACATTTTTAATGGTAAATTGGATAAATATGTGATGCAAAGAAAGATACAGGGTAATGGGAAGAGAGCAAAACTGTCAGATTCATTATAGATCATTCTAGCTAAGATATTGCACAGTCACAGGGTTGTAAAACTTAATAGTAAATCTGAAAAAACAGAAAATGTTGGAACACTCCTTTTATAAGGTCCTTTACCTTCTCCCTCCTCACCATCCAATGCCTTACACACTTCTTCCAGGTGAAGCAGCAATTTACTTGCATTTCTTTCAATTTAGTGTACTGTATTCGCTGCTTAAAATACGGTCTCTTCTACATTGGGTAGACTGAACTTAGACAGGGTGATCATTTTGTGGAACACCTTCACTTAGTTCACAAGCATAACCCCGACTTTCAGGCCACTTGCCATTTCAATTAATCATCTTGCTCCTACTCTTACATACCTGTCCTTGTCCTGCTAAAATGTTCCAGTGAAGCCCAACGCAAGCTGGAAGGATAGCACCTCATTGTCTAATCGGGCACTGTAAAAACTTCTGGACTCAACATTGAGATCAATAATGTCAGAGCTTGAGCTCGATCTTTCATTTTGATCCACCACACATTACCTGCAGGCTTGCCCCCTGAAACCCCCCCCCCCCCTCCTCCTGGCCCCCAGAGTGCCAGTCTGTATCTTCTTTTCATATTTCTACTGTCAGATCCTGCTGGCTCTTTTTCTAGCCAGAATGCTACTATTTTGCTTTCAGGTAGTGATGACCGTTGTTCTGCTATTAACACCTACCCTGGACCAAAGTCTTTAATACTGTCATTACCACCCTCTTTGTCTTGTGCTCCATGACATATTTGTCATTTAATCTTTCTTTCCCTGTAAACAATCCCTGGCCTTCTATTTTGTTCCACCTCCCCATTTTTTTCAACAGTATAAAATCCATTACATTTCTACCTCTCTCCAGTTCCAAAAAAGTAATCTTGGGCTTGAAGCGTTAACTCTGTTCTCTCCACAGATGTTGCCAGAATTTGAAGGATGGCATCTGTGACAATACAGCATTTCCTCAGTACTATCAGCCTAGTATGTGCGAAGGCCTAACTAGAGTTTGACTCCATGTACTTCCAATTCACAGGCAGGAATACTGAGCCAGGCTAGCACAATTTTCTTCCGAAGCTTAAAATAGTTTAACACCATCAGTTAGAGTCTGCACAATCTCTGATCTCACGGGCAGCACGGTAGCATAGTGGTTCGCACAATTGCTTCACAGCTTCAGGGTCCCAGGTTCGATTCCTGGCTTGGGTCACTGTGTGCGCGGAGTCTGCACGTTCTCCCAGTGTCTGCGTGGGTTTCCTCCGGGTGCTCCGGTTTCCTCCCACAGTCCAAAGATGTGCAGGTCAGGTGGATTGGCCATGCTAAATTGCCCTTAGTGTTGGGTGGAGTGACTGGGTTATGGGGATCGGGTAGGGTGCTCTTTCCAAGAGCCGGTGCAGACTCGATGGGCCGCATGGCCTCCTTCTGCACTGTAAATTCTATGATTTACTCTGTCTGGAAAGGTTTTAAATAGGTCAACCAAACAGCAATGGTGTATTTGAACACCATTGAACATATTGCATTTGTAGGCCTTAGTCATCATCTAAAAACGGGTATTATCTTATCCGAAAGCAGTACATTTTCCAGCAATGTTGCAATGCACAGAACTGGATTTCGAAGCTTACCCTTTGCGCTGACAAAGACTGATTACTTTCTCGTAAAGCAAGAGAAGTAAAGTACTGAACGCACTGGTCCACTTCAGACTGTGGTAGGGAGGCCAGCAGATACCTTAGCTCATCTTCAATGCAGGAGTTCTACACATAGGAAATAAAAATGAGAAGAAGATATGATTTTTATACGAACACAGCTAATTGCCTGCAGCATTGCTCACTGACAAAAATCAATTGTACTAAACCTTCAGGTTCACAGACTGAGTTTATGGGCACGACCTTTACATTAATTGATCTGCTACTGGCATGGTGGGGATGGAGTTACAGTGGAGGCTGGATATGATCAGAATGGTTCAATTGCAGGTCTGTCAAGGAACACAGGGCAAGTAGAAGGATAGATGCACTTGGGAATGTTGGGAAGATCTTTCCTCACCACTGGTTCTCTAATGCTTCCCTGGAGGTCAAACTGCTGGCTCCGAATGTCGGAAGAGAAATATTGACCACCACTGACAGGAGGAAGAGGCCAGCCTCTCAAATCAAACAGGGATGGTCAAAAGTAGATGAAGAAATAAGGGCAGGAAAGGCATCCCATGTTCAAATGCTAACTTTCAGACTCTGCCTTTCACGTTCTGTTGTTCAGCAGGCCTCAGCGCAACACACCTTGCATTCCATTTACTGATCGCTCTCACTCCTTCTCTCTCTTGCAGCATAACCTCATATTCCCATCTGAATAGCTAACACTGACACACACTCAATGCCCCCTCACACCCATCTGTCACGGAAAGATCCCACAAATTCTATCATTCATACTCCCCGCACAATATGGTTTCCTCCCACAGTCCAAAGATGTGCAGGTTAGGTGGACTGGCCATGATAACTTGCCCTTAGTGTCCAGGAGGGTTGGGTGGGTTACTGAGTTCCGGGGATGGGGTGGAGGCTTGAGTGGTGTGCTCTTTCCAGGGCTGGTGCAGACTCGATGGGGCAAATGATCGCCTTCTGCACTGTAAACTCAATGAGAACACCACCACAACGAAAGAAACATGCCAGGCAACAACAACCTGAGCAGTCGAGGTGACGCCAGAGGCAATAAATACTAAAAGCCTGGAGAGAAAGACAGAGGTAATGGCGAACATGCAGGGCGAAGAGGTTCCAGCCACACCCAAGTGAGAAGGACTGCCTGAACATATGCCGGGCTACCACCCGATGAATGAATGGAGGGAATTCCTAACACAGGAATTTCAAGAGCTCAAGGACGTCATCAAACTTGAAATGATGGCGACGGTGAAAATGGCGGTAGCGAAGGCGCTGGTCACCTTGCAAGCAGCGCTGGAAAGGACAGAGTGGCATTTAGAGATGCAAGAGGCAACGATCAGAGAGCTGGAGAAAACCATGACCAACCAGCACAATTGGATAGCCTCACTAGAGACAGAGACGGCAAGGTTGATGTCGATACAAGGGACACTAAGGGGGAAGGTCGAAGACCAAGAAAATCTATTGCACCACTAAAACCTCCGCATTGTGGCACTACCAGAGAGCACCGAGGACAAGAACCCTCTAGAGTACGTGGCCCAGGTGCTGGACAAACTGCTTGGAGGCTTTGCCAAAATCCCAGAAGTGGACAGAACCCACAGATCGCTCTGTCCAAAGCCCAAGACCAAGGAGCTGACGCGGGCTAGCATTGTGAAACTGCATCGGTAACAAGACTGGGAAAAGATCCTGAACTGGGCAAGACACACAAGGTCATTTAATGAGAGGGACACTCGATCCGGGTGTACCAGGACATTGGGGCAGGCCAGGCCAAGCGCCAGGCGGAATTTAACAAAGCCAAGGCATCCCTTTATAATGGATGAGGTTCTCTGTCCAGCGTCGCCGGAATCACGGAATCTCCTGGATTTCCCTTTGTCCAGGAGCCACCCAAAATGGCCACGGACTGTATGAATGCCATGTGGGTAAGCCCCTGCACTCTGGGAATTCCTTTGATTTGGGGACCCTCCAAAATTGCTGATTGCAGTGTCATCTTGTTCCCTGTTGCCATGTGTGGCCTGTTGTAGCCAGTCAAGAGCCCTTCCCCCTCCTTTGCTCCCCGATTCTCCTAACCATTGTGCTATTGTGCCCCCCTGGAGCAGTTCTCGAAGAAGCCGGAGATGTCGGATTGCCCCAGGATATAGCGGTCATGCACACTCCCTGGGAAGTATGCACACACGTGCATGGTCTTCAGGTGGTGGTCGAACACGAGCTGGACTTTCAGGGAGTGGAACCCCTTCCTGGTGATGTAGGGGACTACCAGATGGCCCGGTAAACGCAAGGCAACATGCCTGCCATCCACTACCCCATGGCCCTGGGGTATCCCGGCGATGGCGATAACATTCTGTTTGGCCTGGTCTATGTCAAAGTTTATATAGTTCGCTGCCCGGGCAAACAGGGCATCCATGACCTCACAGATGCACTTGTGGGCTGTAGCGAGTGAGGTGTCGCACAAGTCCCCTGCTTGAGCACTGGAATCATCCTGAGGCATAGATGTGCACGGCTGTGGTGACTTGGGACAAGTCTCCTCCATGTGGTGCCAAGTCCACAAGGACATGGCACATGTGCTGCACCGGCCCGTTGTTGAGGCAGAGCCTCCTGCTGCACATGCTGTCCGTCATCTGTTCGAAAAACCAGCGACGTATGTACATCTTGGGCTGTCACAGGCCTCTCCCTCTAGGTCCATCCCTGGCCTGATGGGCGGCAGGGTCCTAAGGGTGTGGGGCAGGGCCCTGCATATGAGCCGTCACCTTCTCTGGCATCTGGCCGCCTGGCCTACCAACAGTTTCCGAGGGGTCCAAGATATCATTCATTCCATGTAATATCTGTGAGGAATTGGAGAGGGGAAACTGACAACCAGCGGTGTCTTCCAGCTGGGACCCTCCATTCCCCCATTGCTCCCCACCCTCTACAGCCCCTGCCATCCAGCACGCCCTGTCCCTGGCCTCAGCGGGGGCCCCTGCTCACCAGATCCCACACCCTGTACCCCAGACATCCGCAAGTAACGTTACCTGGACCGTGCACTGGCCCCCTCCCCTGTGCACACACCACCCTCTGGTTGCCGAAATGTCCCCAGTGCTGGGGCCCAGCCCCTGGGTGTTCGGATGTTGGCCGCTGCGTCCATGGTGTTGCCTCCTGCAATGTTCAGGTACAGTAACCACGCATCAAGGTCTGATTGGGATGCAAGGCAATAACTCCAACATGTTACATGACACACATGCCTACCCACAGGAATCTACTTGGGCATATTTTAATTTAATAACAGTACCATGAATAACCCTCTCATGGACTGAACTGATCCCTTCACACATCTTCTCTACTGAGTAGTACTATACTCTATGTGCTTCACCCGATTCCTGTGCCTATGTATTTACCTTGTGTATTTATACGTGTCCTACGTTTTATCATGTGTGGAACGATCTGCCTGGACTGTAGGCAGAACAATACTTTTCACTGTACCTTGGTACACATGGCAATAAATCAAATGATACAAAAACCATAACAAAATTAGAGCAAGCAGCAATACACTGAAATTACCCACTATACACCAGACAAAACTTTTTATAACCAATCAACTAGAAACTAAACCATCAGAATCCAAGCCAGTGCACGCACGCACACACACACACTTTGGGCACTGTGGAAGGGAGAGAAAAAGCCACACCCCTCCCATACCAGCCTCCCCGAACAGGCGCCAGAATGTGGCGACTAGGGGCTTTTCACAGTAACTTCATTTGACGCCTACTTGTGATAATAAGCGATTTTCATTTCATTTCTTTCATGAGGGGGAATAGTTCAGTCCCAGAACAGGTTCAACATACTAAATAAGAACAAGAAAGAAAAGTACAGCACAGGAACAGGCCCCTACGGCCCTCCAAACCTGCAAGTGTGGACCATGCTACCTGTCTAACGTAAAACATTCCACACTTCCAGGGTCTGCATCCCCATCCTATTCATGTATTTGTCAAGACACCCCTCAAACATCACTATCATACCCGATTCCACTATCTCCTCCGGTAGCGAGTTCCAGGCACCCACTCCCCTCTGTAAATAACATGTCTCGCACATCTCCTCTAAATTTTGCTCCTCGCACCATAAACTTATGTCCCCTAGTAATTGACTCTTCAATCCTGGGCAAAAGCTTCTCACGATACACTGTGTCCATGCCCTCATAATTTTGTACACTACTATCAGGTTGCACCTCAAACTCTGTCATTCCAATGAGAACAAACAGAGTTTATCCAACCTCTCCTCGTAGCTAATGCCTCCATACCAGGCAACATCCTGGTAGACCTGTATCCTTTCCAACCAATCTAAATCCTGCTGTATCCTCTGACAGTCCTCATCGCTATCCGCAATTCCACCAACCTTTGTGTCGTCCGCAAATTTACTAATCAGACCAGTTACATTTTCCTCCAAATCTACTACAAACAGCAATGGTCCCAGCACTGATCCCTGTGGAACACCACTGGTCACAGCCCTCCGTTCAGAAAAGCACCTTTCCAATGCTACCCTCAGTCTTCTATGACCAAGCCAGTTCTGCATCCATCTTGCCAGCTCACCTCTGATCCCGTGAAACTTCACATTATGTGAAGTCGATACGAGGAACCTTGTCAAAGGACTTACTGAAGTCCATGTAGACAACATCCACTGCCCTACCTTCAATCATCTTCATCACTTCCTCGAAAAGCTTGATCAAATTACAAATCACAAAATCATGTTGCCTCTCCCGAATACGTCCATTTGCTTCCAAATGGCAGTAAATCCTGTCTTGAAGAAACCTCTCCAATAACTTACCTACCACTGATGAGGCTCACCAGCTTGTAATTTCTTGGATTATCCTTGCTACCCTTCTTAAACAAAGGAACAACATTAGCTATTCTCCAGTCCTCTCGGACCTCACCAAAGATTTCTGTCAAGGCCCCAGCAATTTCCTCCCTCGTCTCCCTCAGTATTCTGGGGTAGATCCCATCAGGCCCTGGGGACTTATCTACCTTAATATTTTTCAAGACGCCCAACACCTCGTCCTTTTTGATCTCAATGTGACCCAGGCTATCTACACCCCCTTCTCCAGACTCAACATCTACCAATTCCTTCTCTTTGGTGAATACTGATGCGAAGTACTCATTCAGCACCTCACCCATTTCCTCTGGTTCCACACATAGATTCCCTCCCCTGTGCTCAAGTGGGCAACCCTTTCCCTGGCTACCCTCTTGCTCTTTACATACATGTAATAAGCAATCCAGCTGTATGACGTGAAAAGCAGGTTATATATGTGTCCATGTTCTGCTTCAATTCAAAACTGTGAAAGCAAAAGCCATGTTTATGAGCCACGCTGAAAGCACAAGAGCACTTCATTCTTCTCGAACTGGATAATGGGTGAAGGAAAAAAATATTACTGAAGACCAATATTTTGAAGAATTTATTTATTTATTCAAAGCAACTGCATTTCATGGAGTACAGTATTATTACTTGTAAAATAAAACTCAACTGAAGAGGTAAAGCAAAAGCACAATTGATTTTAGATCTGAAAACTGGATACAGGACTCACACCATGAATTTATCTTGTTCTGGGAATATAACAAATTGATCCTCCTGCACAGCGGCATCCAGAGGCAGGGTGTGCCAGATGGGAAATGGCCCAAATTTTTAAAATCTTGACACTGAAAACAATCGTAGTCTTTCTTCACTAATTCTATCGATATAGCTAGGAGCATTTCATGAATAACCAAAACAGCGGTTTGGGATAGTAAATGGCATCCTTTTCCTCAGAGATTGCAACACTCACCAGTGGCCTATCACCCATCCCTTACCCTACTCATCTCTCTTAGTCTCCCTCTCTTGGCCATGGGCTTCTGCCTGTGGCTGCTTCACTGAATCTTGAAGTCTCGACCAAGAACCTGGCAGCGTTTCCTCCACTGCCGAGTTGCAGCGTGTCTGAGCTCAACCCAATCACTCTGGTGCTGTGTAACAACCGGGGCTGCAAGATCAGCATGTCAAGACTCTCAGCCTGTGCTTGAATTGTTTCCTGACCAAGGCTTATGAGCTGGAATGGCTCTGATAAAGTGATTGGTGAATACATAAAATAATAACATTTTACAAAGTACTTTAAAAATATGAAGTTTCATATTTACATCATGTATATTATAATGTAAATAATATATTGGTCTAAAATACATACATTTAAATAATTATATATTGAACGTTACTATGTTCCTTTGTGGCATTTTATGGTTTCTGGGGTCACCTTAATTTTCAAGTGTTAAAATTCAGTCATATTTGAAAATAGTTTGGGAGAAGTTGACCTAAGGAATTTTAAAATTGAATGCATGTGCTGACTCAATACCTTTTAATCTTTCATTTAATGACTAAGCTACTGGCTGATCAACATTGAAGAGTCAGAGTTTGTGTGGGACCATTAAGTAACATGCTGACATAAGGAGCTTACTCTGAAAATAATGAGACCTGATTTAATATAATAGTAAGTCCATCAACTATCATATTCTAACCATCAGCTGACCAAAAGCAACATCATCCGTATTTACAAAAACGGGTAACAAGCACCATAAGTCGTGAAACGGCCTCGGTATTTAAAAATCTATCAGCGGACTTCCGGGTGCGGCTATGCAGAGCTAGGTCGCATATTCGGCAGCTCCTGCTTGGAACGGACTTTTGGGCTCTTTTACAGGGCCCCCACGGCATTTGTTTGACATTTCCCGGTGTGGGAAGAAGGCTGCAACATTCCCCCGACAGTGTCCCCCAGGAAGGGTATGTCTCTTGGTTGCCAGGCACACGCAGAAACAGTAAAAGATTTGGCTGCAACTGCAGGATAAACAGGGCCTCTTCCAGCATGCAGGCGGGGGAAGGGCAAGCTTAAAGCTGCAAGCTGACCTGAGGGCCTGTATCAAAAGTGAATTCTAGCAGCAGAGGGAACAACTGTGAAGAGACCTCATCAAGGCCACTGAAGGGACTTCCGGTTGCGGTGATGCCTAGCTAGCCGCACGCTTCGGCGGCTCCAGCTCCGACGGACCTTCGGGCTCTTTTAAGACCCCCAACGGGGAATTTTTCGACGACGCAACCCGGTGTGGGGCGTGTGAGAAGGGAGTCCCCCCCAAACGAAGGAGGAAAAAACTGGCGGCGGCGGCTGCAGCGCGAGGAATCGTCGACCAAAGGGTCAGAAAGAGAGAAGTACAAGATGGCGGTGGAGAAAGCGCAGGCGACATGGGGGCCTGAGCATGAAATTGTGAGACGGTGCGTGGAGCTGCTGAAGAGGGAGGTGCTGACCCCGTTGCTACAGGCAATTGAGGGGCTCAAGGAGACATTAAAGACCCAGGTGACAGAGCTCCGTGTGGTGGAGCAGAAGGTGACAGATATTGAGGACGAGATCCTGGGCCTGGCGGTTAAGACACAGACGCACGAGGCACTTCATAAAAAGTGTACTGAAAGGATCGAAGCCCTAGAAAATGGAGCGCGAAGGAAGAACCTTCGGATACTGGGTCTCCGAGGGTGTGGAAGGAGTGGACTGTGGAGCGTACGCAAGTACGATGCTGAGCTCACTGATGGGTGCTGAGGCCCCTACGGGCCCCTTGGAGGTGGAGTGGGCAAATCGGATTCCGGCGAGAAGACCAAAAGCGGGAGAACCACCCAGGGCGATAATCGTGCGATTTTACCGCCTTAAGGATAGAGAAGAGGTCCTGAGATGGGCTAAAAAGGTGCGGAGTAGCAGATGGGAGAATGCAGTGGTACGGGTATACCAGGATTGGAGTGCGGAGGTGGCGAGAAGGAGGGCGAGCTTCAACCGAGCCAAAGAGGTGTTGCATGAAAGGAAGGTGAAGTTCGGGATGCTGCAGCCGGCAAGACTATGGGTCACGTATCAGGAGAGACACCATTATTTCGAGACGGCGGAGGAAGCATGGACCTTCATCAAAGAAGAGAAATTGGATCGGAACTGAGGGACTGATGCTGCAGGAAATGTTATTGTTAATGTTACGGTGGAAGTTAATTGAGAAGTAAACAGGGAAGGGAGGAGACATTGGGGAAATGTGGGCGCCGGTGAGGGGGGAAAGACGGGACATAGTTGGAGAATGGGGAAGGGGAGGGGGAGGGGAAAGGCAGCTGCGCCATAAGAGGCGGGTCAGGTAAAGGGATGTTCCCGCACCAGAAAGAATAAGGCGGGAAGACAGGCGCAAGGCGGATGGGAGTTCCCCACATGGGGGGGGTCGAGGAGTGAGCAGGAGTAGCCGGGGTCAGTTGAAGTCAGCTGACTTACGGAAGTAATATGGGGGGAGCAATCATGCTAGAAAGAGATCTAGCGGGGAGGGGGGGAGGGAGGGGGAGGGGGGGGGGGAGGGAGGGGGAGGGGGGGAGGGGGACAACAAGTTTTTCTTCTTCTCCCATGTCCATAAAGTGTACTCCCGGATAGATTTTTTTGTTTTGGGAAGGTCGTTGATCTCTAGGGTGGAAGAAGCGGAGTACTCAGCCATAGCGGTTTTGGATCATGCCCCACATTGGGTGGACCTGGAATTAGGAGAGGAAAGGGAGCAGAGAACACTCTGGCGATTAGATGTGGGACTGATGGCGGATGAGGGAGTGTGCGCAAGAGTGCGGGGGTGTATTGAGAGATATCTGGAGGTCAATGACGACGGCGAGGTCCCTGTGGGAGTGGTATGGGAAGCACTAAAAGCGGTGGTCAGAGGAGAGCTGATCTCCATTGGGGCCCACAAAAGGAAAACAGAGGCCAAGGAAAGGGAAAGATTACTGGGGGAGATTTTAAGGGTGGATAGGGAATTTGCAGAGACCCCCGAGGAGGAATTGTACAGGGAGAGGAGACGACTCCAGACGGAATTTGACCTTCTGACCACCAGAAAGGCGGAGGTACTGTGGAGGAAGGCACAGGGGAGGAGGTATGAATATGGGGAAAAGGCGAGTCGCCTGTTGGCTCATCAATTGCGAAAGAGGGCAGCAGCGAGGGAGATAGGAGGAATTAGAGACGAAAGGGGAGACACGGTGCGAAGGGCAGGAAAGATAAATGAGGTGTTCAAGACCTTCTATGAGGAACTGTATAGGTCTCAACCCCCAGAGGGAGGAGGGGATGCGGCAGTTCCTGGACCAATTGAGGTTCCCGAAAGTGGAGGAGCGGGGGGTGGTAGGCCTGGGGGCACCGATTGGGGTGGACGAGGTTATTAAGGGACTGGGAAGCATGCAAGCAGGGAAGGCCCCAGGACCAGACGGGTTCCCGGTGGAGTATTACAGAAAATATGTGGACTTGTTGGCCCCGTTGATGGCGAGGACGTTCAATGAGGCCAGGAAAGGGGGGACTCTACCCCCGACGATGTCGGAGGCGACGATATCGTTAATTTTGAAGAGGGATAAAGATCCGTTGCAGTGCGGGTCCTATAGACCCATTTCATTGTTGAACGTGGACGCCAAATTGTTGGCAAAGGTACTGGCATCGAGGATAGAGGACTGTGTCCCGGGGGTGGTGCACGAAGACCAGACAGGGTTCGTAAAAGGGAGACAACTGAATGTTAACGTGCGACGACTATTAGGGGTGATAATGATGCCCCCAGTGGAGGGGGAGGCAGAGATAGTGGCGGCAATGGACGCAGAGAAGGCATTTGATAGGGTGGAGTGGGAGTATTTATGGGAAGTGTTAAGGAGGTTTGGGTTTGGGAACGGGTTTATTAGCTGGGTTAGACATCTTTATGGGGCTCCAACGGCAAGCGTAGTTACAGGTCGACATAGATCGGAGTATTTCCGACTATATAGGGGAACAAGACAGGGATGCCCGCTGTCTCCATTGTTGTTCGCGTTGGCAATTGAACCTCTGGCCATGGCGTTGAGAGACTCCAGGAAATGGAGAGGGGTGATTAGAGGGGGAGAAGAACACCGAGTCTCGTTATATGCGGATGACCTATTGTTATACGTGTCGGACCCAGCGGGGGGAATGATAGAGGTTATGCGAATTTTGAGGGGGTTCGGGGATTTCTCGGGGTATAGGCTAAACATGGGGAAGAGTGAATTATTTGTGATACATCCAGGGGACCAGAGTAGAGAGATAGAAGGCTTGCCTCTAAGGAAAGTGGAAAGAAACTTCCAATACCTGGGGATTCAGATCGCTAGGAGCTGGGGAACCTTGCACAGACTTAATCTGACACGGTTGGTAGAACAAATGGAGGAGGACTTCAAGAGGTGGGACATGCAGCCTCTATCGCTGGCGGGCAGGGTGCAAGCAATTAAGATGATGGTCCTCCCGAGGGTCTTATTTGTATTTCAATGTCTCCCTATACTAATCACTAAGACCTTTTTTAATAAAATAGACAGGAGCATCACGAGCTTCGTGTGGGCAGGGAAAGTTCCGAGAGTAAGGAGGGGGTTCCTTCAGCGTAGTAGGGACAGAGGAGGATTGGCACTACCGAACTTGGGCGATTACTATTGGGCCGCCAATGTGGCAATGATACGTAAATGGATGATGGAGGGTGAGGGAGCGGCGTGGGAAAGACTGGAGAGAAAGTCCTGTAAAGGGACGAGTTTAGAGGCGCTGGTGATGGCGCCGCTACCGATCTCACCTAAAATGTTTACCACGAACCCGGTGGTGGCGGCAACATTGAATATCTGGGGACAGTGGAGGCGACAGAGAGGGGTGCGGGGAGCCCTGGTGGGGTCCCCAATCAGGAACAACCATAGGTTCGCCCCAGGAAGAATGGATGGAGGATTTCAGAGCTGGTTCCAGTTGGGAATTAGGAGGGTGGGAGATTTATTTATAGATGGGACTTTTGCGAGCTTGGGAGCATTGGAGGAAAAGTATAAGTTGCCCCGGGGAAATTTCTTGAGATATATGCAGGTGAGGGCATTTACTAGACAACAGGTGAGGGAATTTCCGTTGCTCCCGACACAGGGGATACAGGACAGGGTGCTTTCAGGGGTGTGGGTCGGAGAGGGCAAGGTGTCAGAGATTTACCGAGAGATGAGGGAAGAGGGGGAGGAGTCGGTGGGCAAACTAAAAGGAAAGTGGGAAGAAGAACTAGGGGAGGAGATAGAGGAGGGTATGTGGGCTGATGCCCTAAGCAGGGTAAATTCCTCTTCCTCATGCGCCAGGCTTAGCCCGATTCAATTTAAGGTGCTACATAGAGCACACATAACGGGAGCAAGATTGAGCAGGTTCTTTGGAGTGGAGGACAAATGTGGGAGGTGTGGCGGGAGCCCGGCAAACCATGCACATATGTTTTGGGCATGCCCGGCACTGGAAGGGTATTGGAAGGGAGTGACGGGAGTGATTTCGCGGGTGGTGAAGGCCCGGGTCAAACCAGGCTGGGGGTTAGCTCTATTTGGAGTTGCGGAAGAGCCGGGAGTGCAGGAGGCGAAAGAGGCCGACGTTGTGGCCTTTGCGTCCCTAGTAGCCCGGCGCAGGATCCTACTCATGTGGAAGGAGGCGAAACCCCCCGGACTGGAGGCCTGGGTAAATGATATGGCGGGGTTCATTAAACTGGAGCAGATAAAGTTTGCCCTGAGAGGATCGGCTCAAGGGTTCACCAGGCGGTGGCAGCCATTTCTCGACTACCTAGGGGAACGTTAGAGGGAAGACAGATGACCAGCAGCAGCAACCCAGGGGGAGGGCGGGGGTTTTTTTTTTTAGTTTAGGTCAAAGATAAAGGGGTTTTGTTACTTGTGTATTGTTTAAAATTTCTGTATTGTTATTGTTGCGTTTGCTTTGTAAGAGGGGAAAAATTGTTGTTTGGGAAAAAAATTTCAATAAAACATTTATTAAAAAAAAAAAATCTATCAGCATATTTGTACTACGTCTGTAGCATTGTGAAAAGCAGCTTTACTTGCACTTACACAAAACCTTTAGTGCAAATCCAGATTTGGATCGGGATGAAATAGGAGTGGCACTCCCTCCTCCAAGGAGCTTCCCTCTAATTTGCTCTGAAATCCTGATGACCTTTAACTCTGGAAAGGTACTCATCATTCAATGGCAGTGTGAACGGAAACTGTGACACCAATATTCCATTGGTACACACACATCAAATTAATTATACACAAATGCCACTTTATTGAAAATGAAATCTAAGACAGCAAAAAATATGAATGGATTTACTAACCTCAATTACCTTTGGTAAAGGAGGACGTAAAAAAAAGCGAAGGTCAACATCTTGAGATCTGGCTAGCCCAATGCTAGATTTCTGATCACATGCCTGGGCCAGAGTTCTATATTGGTAATCTGCAAATAAAGAAAATTTACATACGTACTGAAATTAACACTAATACTTAGACAAGAGTTAACATTTTCACTACCTACTGCACCAATGTTTTCAACAAATGTGAAGTTAAAATGGTGATCACTTTGAAGGCATGAGATTACTTATCTGGATGAAAGCTCATCCACCAGACAGCGCAGAAGGAGGTAATGTGACCCATCATGTCAGCGCCACCTCTTTGGAAGCACTACCAACTTAAAAACTAATTTAAAAAAAATAATTCATGAGATGTGGGCATTGCTGGCCAGGCCAGCATTTATTGCCCATCCCTAATTGCCCTTGAGAAGGCACGGTGAGCTACCGTCTTGAACCACTGTAGTGTTAGGGAGGAGTTATATGATTCTGACCCAGCTACTGAAGAAACGGCGATATATTTCCAATTCAGGATGATGAGTTATTTGGAAGGGCACTTCCAAGTGGCAGATGTTCCTGGATGATGTCAAGTTTCTCGAGTGTTGTTGGAGCTTCAACAGTCCTCTTGTGCTTTCCTCACAGCCACTCAAATTTCTACTTTTCAAGCATATGCTATGGCGACTTATCAACTTTCAAAGATTTCAATACTTTGAGTACTTCCTCTCTCTCTTTATGATTATCCCATTCAGTATTTCACAACGCACCATTCATTTCGCGGAGACAAAATATTCATTTGAAACCCTTCCCACAGCCTCTGCATCTGCACACATGTTCCTCTCTTCATCTCTAATAGGTCCCATTTTTCCCTGAACTGACCTTTACCATTAATATATTGGTAAAACATCTTTGGGTTTTCTTCAACTTTACTTGCTAATCTTTTTTCATGCCCTCTCTTTGACTTCCTCATTTCCTTTTTGATTTCTTCCCTGGACTTTCTATACTCATCTAGGCTATCTGCAGTGCTTAGTTCTTTATGCCTATCGTACGCTGTTTGATATTCTCCTGTATTCCTCTAGATTTGGCAGAACCACTCTTATTTTTGGAGTGTCTACTTTGTACATTTAGTATCTCTCCTTTTAGTGCTTTCCACTTGTTGTCTACAGATTTATCCTCTAGCAATGCTGGCCAGTCCACCTCTGTCAAGTCCCTCCTCGTTTCTACAAAATTTGCCTTCCCCCAGTTCAAAACTTTTTACTCCTGCTTCATTTGTGTCCTTCTCCATGGTAATACTGAATCTAATAGAATTGTGATCACTATCCCCGATATGGTCGCCAACTGTCACTTCATCTACTTGCCCTTCTTCGTTCCCCAAGACTAGGTCCTCTCTCCTATACCCAAATTCTTTCTCTATGAAGGCCAGCATACCATTTGCTTTCTATACGGCCTGCTGTACCTGCACGTTTACTTTCAGCGACTGATGCACGAGGACACCAAGGTCTCACTGAATATCCACCTCTCTCAATTTACACTCATTCAAACAATAATCTGATTTCCTATTTTTGCTACCGCAGCGGATAACCTCACATTTATCCACATTATACTGCATCTGCCATGCATGTGCCCACTCACTCAGCCTGTCCAAGTTCTACTGAAGTGTCTCTGCATCCTCCTCACAGCTCACCATCCTACCTAACTTTATATCACCTGCAAATTTGGAGGTAATACATTTAGTTCCTTCATCCAAATCATTTCTAATGTGAACAGTTGGGGTTCTAGCAGATCCCTGCAGTACCCTCCTAATCACTGCCTGCCAATCAGAAAAAGATCCATTTATTCCAACCTTTTGCTTCCTGTTTGCTAAGCTGCTTTCTATCCATCTCAAGACCCGACCCGTAATCCCTTGTACTTTAACTTTACATTGTAATCTGCTATGGGAGACCTTGTTGAAAGCCTTCTGAAAGTTTAAACATCCACCATTCTCCCTGGTCAACTCTAGTTCCTTTTGCAAATCCATGCTGACTTTGTCCGATTACACCACTGCTTTCCAAATGCTGTGCTTTGAAATCATTGAGAATAGACTCGAGCAATTTCCCTAATACCAACGCTGGTCTATCGTTCCGTTTTCTCTCCACCTCCCTTTTTGAAAAGCGGGGCTATATTAGCTACCCTCCAATCTGTAGGAACCATTCCAGAGTCCAAAGAATTTTGGAAAATGACGACCAATGGATGGATCAGGCCCTGGAGATTTGTCTGCCTTCAATCCCATTAATTTCCCCCAAACTATTTATTTACTAATACTAATTTCCTTCAGCTCCTCACCAAGATTTGTGTTTCTCAGAACTTCCGGTACGTTATTCCTGTCTTCCTTTGTGAATAACCCCACTGAGTCACTTTTTTGGACCCTGGGAACTTTCTCACCAGCCAAGCCCACACTTAGGAATTATTTTCATCACTGAGGAGCTGCACTTGCTAGCCAGACCGGGTCCTCAGAGATCAAGTCACTATTTTCAAAGGGTGCCATGATCTCTAAAGGGGCTTCTGGGTTCCCCACACACCCAACCCATGGGCAATGTCATCTCCCACACACATGGGCATTATCCCCCCGCCTCCCAAATGATGACATCCCGCTGTGGTATAACTGAGGGGCCACCTTTTACAAACCTACCAGCACCCCTTTCAGGATCTCCTCGTTCCAAGACCCCCATCCTTCTAGAGGCCCATACATACCGCTCTGCACCCCCCCCTTTATACTCTACCCTCCTTTCATGGGCATGACCGCCCCTCAGGCCTTGACCCATGGCAATGCCACCCTGGCACCTAGGCACTGCCACACCGGCAATACTCCTGCCGGCTTTGGAGTGCTACCTGGGCACCTTGGCAGTGCCAGGTTGGCACTGCCAAGGTGTCAGCCTAGCAATGTCAAGGTAACCGCATTCAAGGGGGAGGGCAAGGGGCCACCCTGCCCTGTCCCTGACTACCTAGAGGCCTCCAGTAGCCCAGGAAGCCTCCCCGGGTGCCATTCTGTCTGGTTCACATTTGTGTGGACCAATACTGAATGGCACTCGGTTGGGGACTCCCTGGGGAGGCCGGTAGATGCCGGGGGCCCAATAGATCCAGGGTCAACATGTCTAAGTGGGTTTAAACAGACTTAAACGTGCAAGGCTTGATCCTGCCATTGTGAGTGGAATCCTAATCACGAGACCTGGGTCGATCTCACGAGACGGTCTGGCTGTTGGGTAGCCTGCGGGAAACCTCTCCCTGCATCTGCTGGCTGGGCAACGTGGCCAGTAGATTGCACTCACAGTTAATTAATCTGAACAAGCCTGAAACAGGCAAGACATTGGACTAGGCTGGTGATGCAGTCAGTTATTATAGTGAAGAGTCTGATCAGAAAGAGAAAAAATATTTCAAAATTGAGCTTTCTGTCCAACTGCCAGGTTAGTGTAGCACAATTTGGTTGTTCTCCATCACAGGAAACATTAAGGAAACAAAACAAAAGTCTGGAAATACAATCATGTTAAGCCACTACATTCCGAACAAAAATGTTTCCTGACTTTGCTTCACTAGAATTTATCAGTTCTGCCTACTGGAGAAGTGCATGTGGGAGCACCTGCAAAAGACACGTTGGCCCAGGTCTTCCGATCCCCAGATCGTAGGGAATTAGGCGCACGATCCAACATGCCTTCGGCACTCTGCAGAAGTCCTAATGTGATAATCTCAGTGGTAAATGCCCAGAAGGTTTGAACTTTTTTTTTTAATAAATACTTTTATTCTCCTCCTCTTTCACATTTTCATCAAATTTACACCCACAAAGAAATAATTAACAATAACAAATACAATGGCAAAACCCTGGCCAACAATCCCTTTATCCCACCCACCCCAAACAGCCCCCAACATTTTAAATACAAAACATGAAAGAAAAAGAATCAAGAATCCACCATCATCCCATACATAATCACCAATAACCTATACATTCCAAAATCCCCCCTCCCAATCCCCTCCCCTAATGTTCGATGTCATCCAATTCTTGAAAGTGCATGATAAACAAAGCCCATGAGTTGTAGAGCCCTTCCATCCTTCCCCTCAACTTGAACTTCACTTTCTCGAGCATTAAGAACTCCAGCAGGCCCCCCCGCCAGGTTGAGGCACAGGGCGGAGAAGCTAACCTCCACCCCAACAGGACCTGCCTTCAGGCGATCAGCGAGGCAAAGGCTAAGACATCTGCCTCCGCACCTGCTTCCAACCCCGGCTGATCCAACACCCCGAATATGGCTTCTAGGGGACCTGGTTCGAGCCTCATGTGCACCACCTTCGAGATAACCCTAACGACCTCCCTCCAATACCCCTCCAGTTTGGACAGGACCAAAACATAGAACATAGAACGATACAGTGCAGTACAGGCCCTTCGGCCCACGATGTTGCACCGAAACAAAAGCCATCTAACCTACACTATGCCATTATCATCCATATGCTTATCCAATAAACTTTTAAATGCCCTCAATGTTGGCGAGTTCACTACTGTCGCAGATAGGGCATTCCACGGCCTCACTACTCTTTGCGTAAAGAACCTACCTCTGACCTCTGTCCTATATCTATTACCCCTCAGTTTAAAGCTATGTCCCCTCGTGCCAGCCATTTCCATCCGCGGGAGAAGGCTCTCACTGTCCACCCTACCTAACCCCCTGATCATTTTGTATGCCTCTATTAAGTCTCCTCTTAACCTTCTTCTCTCTATGAACGTGATTTGCAGTGCTCCTCCCACAGCATTCACAAACATCCTCCACCCCCTCAAAGAGTCGGCTCATCCTTGTCCTCTCGAGGTGCATCCGATAATGGCAGATGGAGTTTAATCCGGACAAATGTGAGGTAATGCACTTTGCACTTGGAAGGTCCAATGCATGTAAATGGTAGAACTTTTGCGAGTACTGACAGGCAGAGAGATCTGGGCGTGCATGTCCACCGATCACTGAAAGTGGCAATGCATGTGGATAAGGTGGTCAAGAAGGCCTTGCTGGCCTTCATCGGTCGGGGCAATGAATATAACAATTGGCAAGTCATGTTGCAGCTGTACTGGACCTTAGTTCGGCTTCATTTGGAATATGGTGTACAATTCTGGCAGCCACACGACCAGAAGCATGTGCATGCTTTGGAGAGATACAGAAGCGGTTTACTAGAATATTGCCTGGTATGGAGGGCATTAGCTATGAGGAGCGGTTGAATAAACTCGGTCTGTTCTCACTGGAACGAAGGAGGTTGAGGGGAGACCTGATAGAGGTCTACAAGATTATGAGTGGCATGGACAGAGTGGATAGTCAGATGTTCTTTCCTCGGGTAGGAGTGTCAAGTACTTGGGGACATAGGTTTAAAGTGGGTGGGGGAAAGTTTAGAACAGATGTGCGAGATCATAGAATATACAGTGCAGAAGGAGGCCATTCGGCCCATCGAGTCTGCACCGACCCACTTAAGCCCTCATTTCCACCCTATCCCCGTAACCAATAACCCCTTCTGACATTTTTGGTCACTACGGACAATTTATCATGGCCAATTCACCTAACCTGCACGTCTTTGGACTGTGGGAGGAAACCGGAGCACCCGGAGGAAATCCACGCAGACAAGGGGAGAACGTGCAAACTCCGCACAGACAGTGATCCAGCGGGGAATCGAACCTGGGATGCTGGCGCTGTGAAGCCACAGTGCTATCCACTTGTGCTGCCCATAAAGAAATGCCCCTGACCTCTATGGTGACCCTCATCTTGTCTGGCCTACCTGTAGTGGCTCCAGCCAACACTACAGAATTGATTCTTCACACTTTTTATTACACAGAGGGTGGTAAATATATGGAACATGCTGCCTGGGGAGGTGGTGGGAGCAGGTACGATAGCGACATTTAAGGGGCATCTAGACAAATATATGAATAGAGTGGGAATGGAAGGATACGGACTGTGCAAGTGCATACGGTTTTAGTTTAGGCAGGTTTGGCGCAGACTTAGAGGGCCGAAGGGCCTGTTCCTGCGCTGTAGTTCTTTGTATACACCACCTTCAACTGTATCAGCCCCAACCTCGCGCATGAAACCGAGGCATTCACCCTTCGGAGCACCTCACACCCTCCCCAACTCTTCCTCCCACTTCGCCTTAATCCCCTCCAGCGATACCTTGTCCTCCCCCAGAATCACCCCATAAATCGCCAGCACCATCCCCTTTTCCATTCCCCGTGCCATCAGTACCTCTTCCAACAACGCGAGGGCTGGCGCCACCAGAAAGCTGTGTACCTCCTTCTTGGCGATACCTCGGACCTGCCCCAACCCATATTTCTCCCCCAGCTCCTCCAGCCTCGCAAAGCGGCCTCCCCAGAAACAGATGAAGATTTGAACTTCTGACGGGCAATATCCCTGCTCCCTGGGACCCTCCACGTCTGACTCTCAATTAGCGTCCAAGACTTAGGACAATTCTACTGTACTTATCTGGATACTTATACATGAACTGTTTAGATGAAAACCTACACACCTCACCCTCATGCCACCTTACCCACCTGCAACCCTTCCCACTTGTAGGTGTGTAAGGAGATGGTCGGGTCAAGTGGAGTAGTTCGATCAGGAGTTGGTCAGATGGAGTCGAGGGTCGAAGGGGAAGTTCAGAGAGAGTGATTGGACGTTAGCCAAGGTTTTAATCTGTCTAACATCTCCTGGGTAACAATCCAGGTAAGTACCGCAGAAGTATTTTACCTCACCTACTTACCCACCTACTCATTGATCCACTCACCCATTAAATAATATTCACATTGAACCTTCAAACGTACCATACGACAGCTAGTGCTGTAAAAAGGATGCATATCGTGTCTACCCTGATGGTATAGTGCTATGACTGAGTTCTCCGAGGGACACTGTGCTGTGCATTTCTGGAGAAACCAAGCTTGAACCTGACAAGAAACATGGAGCAGCATCGAGATGGGCAAATGACAATGACGGACTCTCTGTGGAAGATAAGGGCCATTCAATTACATGGGAATGCACGGTTACAAAATCCAGACTATATCTTTGTTTATTTAGACCTTGGGTATGATGAATCAACTCCAAAACACCAGAACTGTAGGGTTCACATAAGGGGATGGCTCGTCCAACTGAACCGGAGGTTCTATGATGGATCGGAGATTTTCAATACTGCCATATAGCACAGTGGGCTAAATAGCTGTCTTGCAATGCAGAACAATGCCAGCAGCGCAGGTTCAATTCCCGTACCGGCCTTCCCAAACAGGCACAGGAATGTGGCGTCTAAGGGCTTTTCACAGTAACTTCATTGAAGCCTACTTGTAACAATAAGCGATTATTATTATTTTAACCAAACACAAAAATAACCCTGCATTGGTACAAATATCACTATTTCCTGCACCAATTTTTAATATCTCATTAATATTGTCACCAGGTGTGCAGCTTTATTCCTACTAGGAATTAAGTGGTTGGCAGGGTAGCAGTGGTTAGCACTGTTGCTTCACAGCGCCAGGGACCCGGGTTTGATTCCCGGCTTGGGTCACTGTCTGTGTGGAGTCTGCACGCTCTCCCCATGTCTGCGTGGATTTCCTCCGGGTGCTCTGGCTTCCTCCCACAAATCCCGAAAGACGTGCTGTGAGGTAAATTGGACATTCTGAATTATCCCGCAGTGTACCCGAACAGGCGCCAGAGTGTGGCGCCTGCGGATTTTCACTAAGTTCATTGCAGTGTTAATGTAAGCCTGCTTGTGACACTAATATAGATTCTTATTATAAGTTTGAACTTCCCAAACTGGCTTACTTGCTCTTTGTGGCAGAAAGAGCAGTCTTTCATTCTGTCAGGTTGGCTAAATCAAATTTTGCTCCCAAAATTAAACGGCAGTGTGATAACCCAAAGCATTATGCAGTTTCAGATTCACTAGTTTTCACACATTGTTTTCTATCTTTTTCTCTTTCTCCAATTTCATTTGACCTTGATTTCTCTCAGAGGCAGAAAGTGCTTTAATTACTTTATGTGTTCTGGTTAGACAAATCTTAAACATTCCAAGCAAAGGATGCATGGGTATCTGGTAAGTGTACAGTGAAAATCATTCAGGATTGTGCCCGGAAAGGTCAATTATACGATGTTAACCATGTAAATGCAAGCTGTTGTTGAATTGTCCCCTTCTGTGTTGTAAACTTGGTACCTCCAAACTGCATAACGTGTAATTTCTTTGCTGAAGTTTAGACGCTAACTCTGGATGCGTAGGAAATGGAGTGCTAAATGGCAAGTTATGAATGGTAGAATTAGTTTAACTTTTTGTCTACTGGCTAAGTTTGGACATCGAGTCCCTTTAATTACCATGCCAGTGATGCTTCTTTGCCAGTTCCTGTACAGCCTGCACACGTACTGGTTTAACTGCAGACTGAGTCCGTTTTAGAAGAAGCCACAAACCAGACTCATGGTCTTCCACATCTAGTTTCATGTAATGTTCTGCAAAACACAAATAACTCTGAAAATTAAGTATTTGCAAAGGTCACCCACATATTTAAAAACGTAATCTGTAACCCACTAACCATCTACAGTTTTTGTTTCTATGAAAAACAATGATTGAAGTAAAGCAACTGATAGAACAAAACAGTGAGTACTCAATCTACAGTGGTGACAGAATGGAACTTAACTCAAAGATATCAAACAAAGTATTCACTTCAGAATTCTACCCTACATCGACTTATCCGCCTTGGCACTGTAATGTCCACCCACTCCTGATCATCCCACCCAGTTGCCGTGACATCACGCTGGTGCAAATCACTGCTGGTTTTCAAAAACAACTAGTATAGCTCCCGGGTGGTAAGGGACATGGCCAGGCAGTGCCCAGTCCCCCTGCCAGGTTGCCACTGCCAGGGGCGGGTTCTCCGGGGAGCCACGCTGGGGGTGTTCCCCTTAGGTGTGGAGGGGGAAAGGAAGGGAGAGCCCCGATGCCTGCGAGGCCGGAGGGGTGCTGTTGGTGTTGGTGGTGGTGGTGATGGGAGGTGGAGGCGGCGGTGGCGGCGGGGCAATGTTCAGGAGGGAGGGGGGCCTTACTTAAGTCGGAGATCGGGGCTCCCCTTTTAAAGGATTTCCCGACCTCAGGACTCCTGGTCTTGCCGACATCTTTAGGCCCGGTCCCTCCAGCTGATGGTGAGAATCTTGTTTGCCCTTTTAAAAAACACAGGGTGGGACTTCCGGTGGTGACATGCAGGTGAACCCGCACATTGGGTGGCTCCTGCCAGAGTTCTCGGTATTTGGCCTTTTCGCCCAGTTTTGGTGGGAATTTTTAGATGAACTGTCCTCAGTAAAGTTGTGGAAATTAGAGGATGTCGAAATCTGAACGGAAGTATATGGCACGAAGGGGAACGATTGCTAGTCTGCCTGAGGGCCTGAGTTCAGTGTAGAATACTGTGGGAGGACAGATGGCGGGAGCAAGCTTGCCAGGTGGGGCTGCGCTAATTATGGTGGTCACATTGGCCGAGGTGATTGCGTGGTGTTTGAGCGGTAGTTTACCAAATATTTTGAGTGGCATGTCGAAGGTGAAGATTCTGCATCACAACGTCTTCACCTTCGACAACAAGTTCTTCATCCAGACGCACGGAACAGCTATGGGGACCAAATTCGCACCCCAATACGCCAACACCTTCATGCACAAGTTTGAACAAGACCTACTCACCGCACAGGACCTTCAACCGATGTTACAGACCAGATACATCAATGACATTTTTTTCCTTTGGACCCATGGCGAAGAAACACTGAAACGACTACACGATGACAACAATAAGTTTTCCATCCAACCATCAGACTCACCATGGACTACTCTCCAAAATCAGTTGCATTCTTGGACACACTCGTCTCCATCAAGGACAGTCACCTCAGCACTTCGCTTTACCGCAAGCCCACGGATAACCTCATGATGCTCCACTTCTCCAGCTTCCAGCCTAAACACATTAAAGAAGCCATCCCCTATGGACAAGCTCTCCGTATGCACAGGATCTGCTCAGACAAGGAGGAGCGTAACAGACATCTACAGACGTTGAAAAGATGCCCTCATACGAACGGGATATGGCGCTCGACTCATCGATCAACAGTTCCAACGCGCCACAGCAAAAGACCGCACCGACCTCCTCAGAAGACAAACATGGGACACAACCGACAGAATACCCTTCGTCGTCCAGTACTTCCCCGGAGCGGAGAAACTACGACATCTTCTTCACAGCCTTCAACACGTCATCGATGAAGATGAACATCTTGCCAAAGCCATCCCCACACCCCCACTACTTGTTTTCAAACAACCGCGCAACCTCAAACCATTGTTTGCAGCAAACTACCCAGCCTTCAGAACAGTGACCACGACACCACACAACCCTGCCATGGCAATCTCTGCAAGACGTGCCACATCATCGACATGGATACCACCATTACACGTGAGAACACCATCCACCAGGTACGTGGTACATACTCGTGCGACTCGGCCAACGTTGTCTACCTCATACGCTGCAGGAAAGGATGTCCCGAAGCGTGGTACATTGGCGAGACCATGCAGACGCTGCGACAACGAATGAACGGACATCGCGCAACAATCACCAGGCAGAAATGTTCCCTTCCAGTCGGGGAACACTTCAGCAGTCAAGGGCATTCAGCCTCTGATCTCCGGGTAAGCGTTCTCCAAGGCGGCCTTCAGGACGCGCGACAACGCAGAGCAGAAACTTATAGCCAAGTTCCGGACACATGAGTGCGGCCTCAACCGGGACCTGGGATTCATGTCGCATTACATTCATCCCCCACCATCTGGCCTGCGAAATCCTACCAACTGTCCTGGCTTGACACAATTCACACCTCTTTAACCTGTGGTTACCCCACCTCTGGATTGTAAAGATTTAATCACCTGCTAATGCTCGCATTCCAAGCATTGTCTGGCATCTTTGAATTTGTCTATATATATGTTTCTGGAACATACCTCTTCATTCACCTGAGGAAGGAACAGCGCTCCGAAAGCTAGTGATATCGAAACAAACCTGTTGGACTTTAACCTGGTGTTGTAAGACTTCTTACTAAGATTAGAGAAGGTCAAGCTATTCCAAAATGCCTGACCTCTGTAATCTCTGATACAGCTAACTCATCATAACCCAGGGCGGTATGAATAAGACAAGATAAGGAATGGATGAGTCTTCTCCGACCTTTTAATGTTCTATCAAAGGCAAGATAATAGTATGAGGGATGAGACAAAGAGTCTGAGAAGATCAACAGGTTTATGACATTACTTCCTTTCTACTTCCGATCGAATTCCTGACTAAGCTGTCGTCATGCAATCTTGATAATGATAATGTATAAATACTGAACTGATTTTCTGTAAAAGCGCAGACTTGAGTAGGAATCAGCAGTGGTAGTAACTGCTCTCCGACCTCGACTTTCAGCCAAAACTGCATGCGGTCGTTTCATAAATAAAGCCTTGTTATTTTACCATAACAATCTATTGTTGAGTCTTTAACACAGTCAAAGAAGCAGGAAAATATTGACTTCGACACTGCAAAGGATGGAGGAAAGTAATAAGGGGCTGAGAGCTAAAGTGGAAGACTTGGAGAATAGGTCACGGCGGTAGAATCTTCGGATTATGGGTCTGCCTGAGGGCTGGAGGGGATGTTCGCCAAATTGTTCGGGGGGGGGGGGGGGGGGGAAGAGAGAGAGAGGAGGAAGAGATACCTCCCTCTTTGAGTTTCATAGGGCTCATCGGTTGCTCTGGACGAAGCCAGAGTCAAATGATTCACCAAGTGCTGTAATAGCCTATTTTCACAGCTATCAGATGAAGGAGAGAGTCTTGTGATGGACCAAGCAGAATCAGGAGGAGAGATGGGACGGCAGTGGTATTTTTATATACCAGGATATCACGGTGGAGCTGACAAGAAGGCGCGTGGTCTTTAACAGGGCGAAGGCAGCGCTTTATAAGAGTGATAGGCACTGCGGGATGGTCGACCCGGCGAACCAAAGAGTTACGTATAACTCCAAGGACCATTTCTTTGAGACAGAGGCATTCGTGAGAGCTAAAGGACTGGGACTGAAGAGAGTTTGGACTTTGATTTATTATGTTATTATCGGGCGGCACAGTGGCTACCACTGCTGCCTCAGTGCCAGGGACCCGGGTTCGATTCCCAACTTGGGTGACTGTGTTGAGTCTGCACGTTCTCCCCATGTCTGCGTGAGTTCCTCCGGGTGCTCTCGTTTCCTCCCACAATCGAAAGATGTGCAGGTTAGGTGGAATGGACATGCTAAATTGCCCCTTAGGGTGAGGTTACAGGGCGGGGGGGTAGGATGGCCTTTCAAAGGTCAGTACAGACTCAATGGGTCCAATAGCCTCTTTCTGTCCTATAGGGATTCGACGATTCTATGTTGTGGTTGGGAAGGATGGTTTGGGAACGGTGACATAATGTGTCAAGGGTGTTCCCCTTTGTTTGGGGTTGAACATGTTTGGGTGTTTAGAAGGATTGGATTGTTGGATTGGATTTGATTTAGTGTCACGTGCACAGAGGTACAGTGAAAAGTATTGCTCTATGCACAGTCCAGACTGATCATTCCATACATGAAAAAAATATAGGGCATACATAGGTTTGGGCTCATAACCTGGCAAGAACAGAATGCACACGTCTGACCAGTTGTCAGAGATTGTGATAGCCAAGACCACTGATGCTTGTAGGTATGTGGGAGGCCAGGCCTTTGTTGAAACCCAGGTTAATGACTGGAATTGTTGGAAGATCCTGGAAATCCAGCATGAGGAGCATGAAGGTCTGGCAGAGATTCCCAGGCGATTTGGAGGCTGGGTCTGGTGTGAACCTTGGCTACCAAAGTCATCCCAGGCCACGGGGCAACAAGGTCAGCAGCCTGCACCACCACAACTCGCAGCAAGGGGGGGGTGAACCAAGTAGAAGCACTCATCAAAGTATTAAGAAAACATGTCAGATGCACCTGCAATCACAAGTATCGAGACAGTGAATGCTTCTCTGCTCATGCTTGGTGACTTATGTAATAAATGTCTGGCTTGGGTTTTGTAGGGTTTTCCATCCGTTGTTGGTGGTCCTGCAGCAGTGTAATAGTGGCATGAAATGTAATAGTGGCATGAATCAACCCAAGGACTGGGATGACAAATGTTTGTGTTCATCCTTTGTGCACTGCTGAAATCCTAGATGGTAGTGGGAAAAGGGACCTGGGTTCAGAACGGTGGAAGGTGGCATTGTTGCAAATGGAACCAGGTTTTTTATTTGGTTGGCTGGTTGCAGCGGTCAGGATCAACTGAAACAAGTGAGAATATGTGTCTCCCTTGTGTCTATAGCCTGGCACCCTCCAAATGGCCCCTTATGTCTATCAGGAGTCCAAAGATATGCAGGTTAGATTGGGTTACACGGATAGGGTCAGGGAGTGAGCCTCAGTCGGGTGCTCTTTCGGATGGCCAATGCAGACCTGATGGGCCGAATGGCCTCCTTCTGCACTGTAGGAATTCTATAGTTCTTGGATGCTAAGGCTATGCATCCACTTCCTTCTCATGGAGAATTTCTTGTGTTCTACTAAGTCCTCAGCAATCAGGGCCTCCTCTATCTGCAGTACCAGCTTGTACAAAGCACAGTAGACCAGTACAATCAAAGAGATCCTCGCTGGAGCGTACTGAAATGCCCCACTGGAACAATGCAGGCACCCAAATCTCATCTTGGAGACTGATGGTCCACTTGATGATGGCAAAGGACATAGCACTAAACTACAATCTTCTACACTTCCTGGGTCCGTATCCTTCTATTCCCATCCTATTCATATATTTGTCAAGATGCCCCTTAAATGTCCCTATCGTCCCTGCTTCCACTACCTCCTCCGGTAGTGAGTTCCAGGCACCCACTACCCGCTGCGTAAAAAACTTGCCTCGTACATCTACTCTAAACCTTGCCCCTCTCACCTTAAACCTATGCCCCCTAGTAATTGACCCCTCTACCCCGGGGAAAAGTCTCTGACGATCCACTCTGTCTATGCCCCTCATAATTTTGTAGACCTCTATCAGGTCGCCCCTCAACCTCCTTCGTTCCAGTGAGAATAAACCGAGTTTATTCAACCGCTCCTCATAGCTAATGCCCTCCATACCAGGCAACATTCTGGTAAATCTCTTCTGCACCCTCTCGAAAGCCTCCACATCCTTCTGGTAGTGTGGCGACCAGAATTGAACACTATACTCCAAGTGTGGCCTAACTAAGGTTCTATACAGCTGCAACATGACTTGCCAATTCTTATACTCAATGCCCCGGCAATGAAGGCAAGCATGCCGTATGCCTTCTTGACTACCTTCTCCACCTGTGTTGCCCCTTTCAATGACCTGTGGACCTGTACTCCTAGATCTCTTTGACTTTCAATACTCTTGAGGGTTCTACCATTCACTGTATATTCCCTGCCTGCATTAGCCCTTCCAAAATGCATTACCTCATATTTGTCCGGATTAAACTCCATCTGCCATCTCTCTGCCCAAGTCTCCAAACAATCTAAATCCTGCTGTATCCGCTGACAGTCCTCATCGCTATCCGCAATTCCACCAACCTTTGTGTCGTCTGCAAACTTACTAATCAGACCAGTTACATTTTCCTCCAAATCATTTATATATACTACAAAGAGCAAAGGTCCCAGCACTGATCCCTGTGGAACACCACTGGTCACAGCCCTCCAATTAGAAAAGCATCCTTCCATTGCTACTCTCTGCCTTCTATGGCCTAGCCAGTTCTGTATCCACCTTGCCAGCTCACCCCGATCCCGTGTGACTTCACCTTTTGTACTAGTCTACCATGAGGGACCTTGTCAAAGGCCTTACTGAAGTCCATATAGACAACATCCACTGCCCTACCTGCATCAATCATCTTAGTGACCTCCTCGAAAAACTCTATCAAGTTAGTGAGACACGACCTCCCCTTCACAAAACCATGCTGCCTCTCACTAATACGTCCATTTGCTTCCAAATGGGAGTAGATCCTGTCTCGAAGAATTCTCTCCAGTAATTTCCCTACCACTGAAGTAAGGCTCACCGGCCTGTAGTTCCCTGGATTATCCTTGCTATCCTTCTTAAACAGAGGAACAACATTGGCTATTCTCCAGTCCTCCGGGACATCCCCTGAAGACAGTGAGATAATGTAGATAATGGTTGGCCCTCCGTCACTACCTTGATGCAGTTGATTGACAGATGTCACACATCTCCACTGGGCCCACGGAATGAACCCGAGGCATAGAAATTCAGGACCATGGTGACCTTGACAGCCACAGGCGTAAGATGACCACCAATACAACCAGAGCTCACCTCCTCCATCGTCACACTATTAAAATGGGACAAAACATCTCGGGATAGGCACTGTCTTCAGCAATCAGCTGCTCTGACATCTGCCGGTAACTCATTGTTTGTCTGTGTATTCTAGTCACAGGGTACCTTCTTCTCTGAACTAGCATATGCCCGTGGTCATCTGCTGCTTCCCCCTACAGGTGACCAGGAGATTGTGGTTGTCCCAATCCAAGTGTTAGCAGCTCTCCCCTCTCAGGCTCTCCTCCTAGGTGGACACTACTCCTGAATGAATAATGTCTATAACACTGGGACGCTGGTAGCCTGACTGGGACATCCTGCCAATAGTTACTGATGTAGCACAATTTCACAAAGGAGACTCAGCCCCAAAACAATGGCTGCCCAACTCCTTACATCCCACAAAGGGAAAACGCCTCATTTATAGCTGTCAATTGCAGCAATCACAGCAGCTGCCACCCATTGCCACAGTTTAAAATCTGCCCTGGCTCGAACATCCCATGTTTCCTGCATGCTTACCGCTAAATCCAAGGTGGCCTGTAAAATTGTAGTTTCATACTTTCATGATCAGCTGAAATGTCCATCTACTGTTGATTTTGAGAAAGCAAGTGGCACCCCCACACAGCTTCCCATCCACCTCTCAAAATTTGGGTCCAGCATGACGACGTTAAGGGGTCAAACCAAAAGCATCCCACAAAATTTTACAGCCCACACAATTCCATTGTCATCCATTTTGAAGGTGTAAAAACCTGGCCACAGATCAGCATCAGACTATTTACACGTTTGGCGAAAATGAAGAACCAAATCACCTGCTTATGCTGCACATTGATGAATCAATCTGCAAAAACAATGTGGCTCGTCAACATCTGGCTACTCCAAGTTACTGAACTAACATTATCACTCATCCACCGTGCATCAATACATATCACCACCCCAATATTCTGCACCCACTATTGCCGAGTTCAATGTGCTGCATCAGGTAAGGTTACTCCAATGTGCTGCATCATTGCTTCATATTTTAATAGGTTAAATACTTTCACCATATTTTAACTTAACAATGGAATTATTAAGACTTACTGACCATCCAGTGGCCATGAGAACATCTCGGCTGTGACTTGCACCAGTCTTTTAACTGCTCTGTGCAGCTCTTTTCTGGCCTTATTTGTGATTCCTGAAATACAGCAAAATCAAAAATCAACAAAGTACAAACAGCACATGAGCTTGAAAAACTGGACAAATATAAAAACAGCATAAGTGAAAAAAATGTATAAATAAATAAGCATTAATAAAATATTGTTATTGAAATTTAATATGAAAAATGTTAATACTTTTTTTACAATTCCAATTAATGGCCGATTTGGCGTGGCTAATCCACTTACCCTGCACATGTTTTTGGGTTGTGGGGGTGAGACCCACGCAGGCACTGGGAGAACGTGCAAGCTCCACACAGACAGTGACCCGGGGCTGGGATCGAACTTGGGTCCTCGGCAGCAGTGCTAAACACTGCGCCAACATGCTGCCCTACTGGCATTTTTATTGAGAATGGTGGCCACTGCCACTTTTTAAAGGGCTGTGTACAGTCTTCCAGCCATAAGTGGCAGCAGTGAGCAGGTCACAGCTTTTGCATTTACACTTGACATCAGGTGCCCTGTATGTACTCGCTTTTGACCCCAAATCACAGAGGAGACCTTCTTCCATTTTCTAACTGCTAACAAACAAGCAAGAAGCAGTTGAATCGCTTTGTTACAGGTAGAAGGCAGCCAGAGACACAATTAAGCAGTGTACCTACTGACTAGGATCTCACATTGGAATCTGAAGGGAGCTGCACAGGAAAGTCCAGGGCACGTCAGTGCAGTGCTAGTGTTAGCTCTGTACAGAGCTCCGGAGCCTCTTGTTAACAGCCTACAAAGAAGAAACTTAACTCGGGAACTAAGTAGTATACAGATTATTTCTCGAGTTATAGCTTTGTCAATGGTGTCAATGCAAATAAGGATGCAAAGCCCATATGTGCTATATGCAGGGAAGTACTGGCAAATGAGACAAGTTTCAGGATTAGAAAGAGAAGTAGTAAGTGAAAAATTCCTTTCGAGTCTGAGGCCCCAGAGTCAGTTACTAATTTACAGCTGACTCCAACTGAAAAGACCAAGCTGCTGTACTTGACCTGTGACAGCACATTAAAAACATGCCAAATGTCCATGAGGCTGTCAGCAGTTTGGAGAAGCATCTCCAAAGTCTCCAGTGCTGAATAAAACAAGCATTTTGTTGCTATCGCCCTTCACAACGACCTACATGCGTGAGGCTGGATTTTCTGTTCTCACAAAGATGAAGACAGCACTCACGGCGCTGACGACCAGGGTTCAATCCCAGCCCCGGGTCACTGTCCATGTGGGGTTTGCACATACTCCCAGTGTCTGCGTGGGTCTCACCCCCACAGCACAAAGATGTGCAGGGTAGGTGGATTGACCATGCTAAATTGCCCAGTTTCTCGACGGACTGGACATGCCAGTTGTGGAGGAGGATCGGAAGCAGGGACTGGAAGCACCGCTAGAATTGGGGAAATCATGGAGAGCATTAACTCCACACAGGCGGGGAAGGCACTGGGTCCAGACAGATTCCCAGTGGACGTCTACAAAACATTCGTGGCAGCACTGGCCCCGCACCTGTGGGGAATATTCAACAACTCAGTATCTAGGGGGACCTGCCGTCCACGCTGGTGTAGGCCTTGATATCTCTGATACCGAAGAACGACAAAGGCCCAACGAAGTGTGGGTCATAGAGACCCATCTCACTCCTGAACACTGACGCCAAAATCCTGGTGAGGAAACTGGACAGTTGCGTGCCGGAGGTAGTCGCGGAAGGTCAGACGGGCTTTGTCAAGGGCAGGCAACTAACAGCGAACATTAGAAGCCTGCTGAAGTGATCATGACCTCACCCATGGAGGAAACATCAGAAGTGAACATCTCCCTGGATGTAGAGAAGGCCTTCGACACAGTTGAATGGAGAAGAGGTACTGGAACGGTTTGGGAAAGGATTCACCTCTCGTGCGTGAAGCTACCATGGCGAGCATATGGACAAAGCCCACCAGCTCTCTTTACCTCTGGCTGCACTGAGGCATGAGGTTTCTTTGTCCCCGCTACCATTAGCTCTGGCAATTGAGCACTGGCCATCGCCATCAGATCAGCGAAGGGGTGGAGAGGGATCGAGAGAGGAGACAGGGAGCATAGATTTTCACAGTACATAGATGACCTGCTCCTCCAGGTGTTCAACCCCCTAGTCAGCATGGGTGGAATAACGAGACGCCTAGGGGCGTTTGGAGCCTTTTCAGGTTACACACGTAACCTGAGCAAGAGCGGGATGTTCCCCTTGATCCCACAGGAGAGGAATATGTTGTTTATGTCTATCTGTGTTTTTCTGTGTGTGGTTGTGTGATGGAGAAATGTGGGAGGCCTTGTCCTTCCAAACCTTCAATTCCAGAACTGGGCAGCCACTGTAGATAAAGTACGGTGCTGGGTCAAAGAGCCGGGAGCAGAATGGGATGTTCCGGGCACTGGCCAAGGCCCCACTCCCATGCCCATTCCGCCAGCCAAATATTCAAGGAGCCCAGTGGAGCCACGCTGAGAACGTGGAACCAGCTCAGGCACCACTTCGGACTGAGAGCAATGGCCACCATGACCCCCATCTGCAAGAACCATAAATTCCCCCTGGCGACACTAGACGTGACCTCTAAATAGTGGAGATAGGACGAGCTGACATTAATGGTAGGGGACCTGTACATGGCAGGATAGCGACCGTGGGGGAACTGACGGACAAACTTTAGCTCCCGAAAGGGAATGGGTTGCGATACATGTGGCTGAGGAACTTCTTCTGTAAGGAGATGGTCTGTGCGGAGTCTGCACATCCTCCCAGTGTGTGCGTGGGTTTCCTCCGGGTGCTCCGGTTTCCTCCCACAGTCCAAAGATGTGCAGGTTAGGTGGATTGGCCATACTAAATTGCCCATAGTGTCCAAAATTGCCCTTAGTGTTGGGTGGGGTTACTGGGTTGTGGGGATAGGGTGGAGGTGTTGACCTTGGGTCGGGTGCTCTTTCCAGGAGCCGGTGCAGACTCGATGGGCCGAATGGCCTCCTTCTGCACTGTAAATTCTATGATAATCTATGAGACAAAAATGTTGCCTTGACTACCAGGACAGACTCCAAAATGGGGGGTGGAAACTGCGCTGACATGTACAGACAATTACTGGATGTAGTACGGTCATGACTGGATGAGACATGGGAGAAATGGGTGGAAGAGTTAGGCATAGAGATAGGGGAAGGACTCTGGAGTGAAGCACTGCACAGGGTGAATGCCACCCCCTCATGCGCGGGGCTGAACCTAATGCTGCTGACAGTAGTGCACCTGGCGCACTTGACAAGAACATGGATTCTTTCCGGAGGTAGAGGATAAATGTGAATGGTGCCAAGGAGGCCCAGCCAACCAAGCTCACATACTCTGGTTCTGCAGGAGAGTAATAGTTATAGGGGACTCTAGGTTAAGGGGCACAGACAGGCGCTTCTGTCGACGTGAAAGAGACTCCAGGATGGTATGTTGCCTTCCTGGTACCAGGGTCAATGATGTCTCTGAACGAACACAGGACATCCAAGGGGGAGGGTGAACAACCAGAGGTCATAGTACACATAGGTAGGAAGACATAGGCAGGAAGAGCGATGAGATCCTGCAGAAGGAATTCAGGGAGTTAGGCAGTAAGCTAAAAAGCAGGACCTCTAGAATTGTAGTCTCAGGATTACTCCCTGTTCCACGTACCAGTGAGGCTAGAAATAGGAGGATAATGCAGCTAAATATGTGGCTTAAGCTGGTGGTGTAGGCAGGAGGGTTTCAGATTTCTGAACCATTGGGATCTACCCCGGGGCAGGTGGGACCTGTACAAGGACGGGTTGCATCTAAACTGGAGGGGCACCAATATCCAGGCTGGGAGGTTTGTTACAGTCATTCGGGAGGATTTAAACTAGTGTGGCAAGGGGATGGGAACCATAGCGTTAGCTTCGAAGGTGTAATAACTGAAGGGGAAATAGAGAACAAAAGTAAGAGAACAACGTTGAGACGAGACTGGCCACCCAGGGACAGGCGATCTAGAGAACATAGAACATAGAACAATACAGCGCAGTACAGGCCCTTCGGCCCACGATGTTGCACCGAAACAAAAGCCATCTAACCTACACTATGCCATTATCATCCATATGTTTATCCAATAAACTTTTAAATGCCCTCAATGTTGGCGAGTTCACTACTGTAGCAGGTAGGGCATTCCACGGCCTCACTACTCTTTGCGTAAAGAACCTACCTCTGTCCTATATCTATTACCCCTCAGTTTAAAGTTATGTCCCCTCGTGCCAGCCATATCGATCCGCGGGAGAAGGCTCTCACTGTCCACCCTATCCAACCCCCTGATCATTTTGTATGCCTCTATTAAGTCTCCTCTTAACCTTCTTCTCTCCAACGAAAACAACCTCAAGTCCATCAGCCTTTCCTCATAAGATTTTCCCTCCATACCAGGCAACATCCTGGTAAATCTCCTCTGCACCCGCTCCAAAGCCTCCACGTCCTTCCTATAATGCGGTGACCAGAACTGTACGCAATACTCCAAATGCGGCCGTACCAGAGTTCTGTACAGCTGCAACATGACCTCCCGACTCCGGAACTCAATCCCTCTACCAATAAAGGCCAACACTCCATAGGCCTTCTTCACAACCCTATCAACCTGGGTGGCAACTTTCAGGGATCTATGTACATGGACACCTAGATCCCTCTGCTCATCCACACTTTCAAGAACTTTACCATTAGCCAAATATTCCGCATTCCTGTTATTCCTTCCAAAGTGAATCACCTCACACTTCTCTACATTAAACTCCATTTGCCACCTCTCGGCCCAGCTCTGCAGCTTATCTATATCCCTCTGTAATCTGCTACATCCTTCCACACTATCGACAACACCACCGACTTTAGTATCGTCTGCAAATTTACTCACCCACCCTTCTGCGCCTTCCTCTAGGTCATTGATAAAAATGACAAACAGCAACGGCCCCAGAACAGATCCTTGTGGTACTCCACTTGTGACTGTACTCCATTCTGAACATTTCCCATCAACCACCACCCTCTGTCTTCTTTCAGCTAGCCAATTTCTGATCCACATCTCTAAATCACCCTCAATCCCCAGCCTCCGTATTTTTTGCAATAGCCTACCGTGGGGAACCTTATCAAACGCTTTGCTGAAATCCATATACACCACATCAACTGCTCTACCCTCGTCTACCTGTTCAGTCACCTTCTCAAAGAACTCAATAAGGTTTGTGAGGCATGACCTACCCTTCACAAAGCCATGCTGACTATCCCTGATCATATTATTCCTATCTAGATGATTATAAATCTTGTCCCTTATAATCCCCTCCAAGACTTTACCCACTACAGACGTGAGGCTCACCAGTCTATAGTTGCCGGGGTTGTCTCTGCTCCCCTTTTTGAACAAAGGGACCACATTTGCTGTCCTCCAGTCCTCTGGCACTATTCCTGTAGCCAATGATGACATAAAAATCAAAGCCAAAGGTCCAGCAATCTCTTCCCTGGCCTCCCATAGAATCCTAGGATAAATCCCATCAGGTCCCGGGGACTTATCTATTTTCAGCCTGTCCAGAATTGCCAACACCTCTTCCCTACGTACCTCAATGCCATCTATTCTATTAGCCTGGGGCTCAGCATTCTCCTCCATAACATTATCTTTTTCCTGAGTGAATACTGACGAAAAATATTCATTTAGTATCTCGCCTATCTCTTCAGACTCCACAGAGGTTGTATGAGCTCCCCTGCATGAGGAACAGTGCACCTCGATGGCAGCGGAGAAGGGACTGATGGGAGACCAGCAAAAGCGACTGCTGGAGAAAGTGGAGAACCGATCTCGTAGGCAGAACATCCGGATTGTGGGTCTGCCAGAGGGGAGCGAAGAAACGGGTGCTGGTGCGTACGTCAGGAAAATGCTGGAGAAGCTGCTTGGGGAGGTGCGTTTGACCGGCCGTTAGAAGTCGATCGATCCCGCAGGGCGCTGATGCGCAAGCACCGGGGGGGGGGGGGGGCGAGCAAGAGGGCGATGGTGGTACGATTGCATCGATTCCTTGATAAGGAACCTATCATGAGGTGGGCCAGGCAGACGAGGTGTTGCACCTGTGTACCAGGACCTGGGGGCAGAGCTGGCAAAGAGGGCGAGCTTTAATAAGGTCAAGTCGGCCCTGTACAAGAGGAGTTCGGACTACTGTACCCGGCTCACCTATGAGTGACCTATGGGGGCAGGGAGTTATAGTCTGGCTCGGCGGAGGAGGCAGTGGACTTCATGAAAGAGAATGGACTGGCAGGAGAAGGAGGACTTTGAACTTTGATGGAGGAGAAGTGGAGTGAATGTACTGTATTGCGAAAAACTTTGATTTTGGTGTTTGTTTTTATTTTTTCTGTTTTGTGGCTTTAGGCTGGTTTACAGTTCTTTGTTAAGGGATGAGGGGTGGGTCTCTGTGTTTGGGCCTTGGGAGGGAGTGTTTGTTTTTACCTCTTGCCTTTGTCTTAATTGTTTGCACTAATGTTTGAGCGGAGGGAGGGGAACCGATGGGGGGTAGGATGCTAGGCACCATGGCGGGGGCTGCCAGGCTAGCTGAGCGGGCTAGTTCACGGAAGCGGAGTGGGGGGTGAACTGAAGATGTGTGTGGGGGGGGGGGGGGGGGGGGGGGGGGGGGGCAGTATTGCAAAACGGGGAAAGGACTTTCAAAGCGGAGGAGGAGGGTTGGTGACAGCAGTTGCCCAAGTGCAGGCCGGAGAGAGGCTCTGACTGATCAGCAGGGGAGGAGGACAGGGTGGCCCCCGATCAGACTGGTCACGTGGAACGTTCGGGGACTGAATGGGCCAGTCAAACGGGCCAGTGTGTTCGCACACTTGAGGCAACTGAAGGTGGATGTGGCCATGCTGCAGGAGACACATTTGAAGGTGGGGGATCAGATTAGGCTAAGGAATGGATGGGTTGTGCAAGTGTTCCATTTGGGGTTAGACTTCAGTATAAGGGATGTGGCGATTTTGGTTAATAAGCAGGTGGCGTTCGAGGTAGGGAGTATAGAGGCGGACCCAGGGGGTAGATATGTCATAGTTAGTGGGAAACTGGAGGGAATGGCTGTAGTGTTGGTGAATATATATGCCCCGAACTGGGGTGACGTGGAATTTATGAGATGGGTACTGGGGGAAGATTCCGGACCGAGATTCATATCTACTGATTATGGGAGATTTCAACACCGTTCTTCATCCAAGGCTGGACCTGTCGAGTTGTCGGTCTGGGAAGATGTCAGCTATGGCGAAGGAGCTCCGGGGGTTCGTGAAGCACATGTTGGGGGGGTGTCAATCCGTGGAGATTAGGGAGGTTGAGAAGTAAGGAATGTTCGTTCTACTCCCATGTACATAAGGTGTATTCCCGTATAGACATTTTTGTGATGGACAAAACGCTGCTGGCAGAGGTGGTAGATGCTGAATAATCAGCAATAGTGGTGTCAGACCACACTCTGCACTGGGTGGACTTGCAAGTTAGTAAAGGAAAGGCCCAGTGCCCACAATGGAGGCTGTTAGCGGAGGAGGATGGGTGTGTGAGTGGGTGAGGGAGGCCATTCGGGGACACATTAAGAATAAGGATACGGGAGAGGTGTCGGCGGGGATGGTCTGGGAAGCATGAAAGGCAGTTATCAGGGGAGAATTCATCTCAATTCGGGCCCATAAGGAGAAGGCGGAGTGGACGGAGTCAGACAGACTGGGAGGCAAAATTTTACAGGTGGACAGGAGATATGCGGAGACTCCAGAAAGAGCATCAGAGATTGCAACTTGAATTTGGGCTGCTATGCACAGGTAAGGCAGTGGGACAGCTGAGGACGGCAAGGGGGGCGGTTTATGAACATGGGGAGAAAGCTAGTAGGATGCTGGTCCACCGGCTGAGGAAACAGGAGGCAGCGTGAGAGATAGGGAAAGTGAGGGACACAGGGTGGGGTGGGTGGGGGGTGGGGGTTCTAGATCCAGCGGGGGTGAATGATGTGTTTCGGGAGTTTTACTGTAAATTGTATAAATCGGAACCCCCCCAGCCGTGTAAGAGGGGGTGAAACAATTTTTGGGGGGCCTGGAGCTCCCGGCAATAGATGAGGAGTTGATGGAGGGTCTGGGTGTCCCAATTGGGCTCGGGGAGGTTATAGAAGGAGTGGGATCGTTGCAATCGGGCAAAGCCCCGGGACCGGATGGATACCTGGTGGAGTTCCATAGGAAGTTTTCCGGGTTGCTGGTGCTGCTTTTGGTAAAGGCTTTTAATGAGTCAAAGGAGTTGGGAGTGCTCCCCCCAACGTTAGTGCAGGCATCGATTTCCCTTATCTTGAAACGAGACAAAGATCCGGAAAGCTGTGGGTCGTAGAGGCCAATCTCCCTGCTAAATGTGGACGGAAAATCGTTGGCAAAGATCTTTGCCATATGGATAGTGTGTGTTCCGGGAGTAATAGGAGAGGACAAAACGGGATTTGTTAAGGAACAACACCTGCCGTCCAACACTGGGCGGCTCCTTAACGTAGTTATGATGCCTGTGGAGGGGCGCAAGGTCGAGGTGGTGGTGGCCATGGATGCAAAAAAGGACTTTGACCCGGTGAAGTAGAAATATTTGTGGGAGGTCCTGGGAAGGTTTGGCTTCGGGCAGGGACTTGTGAATTGGGTCCGATTGCTCTATCAGGCACCGGTGGCGAATGTAGGGCCTCACGGTGCCGAGGTCCCAGATTCGATCCCGGCTCTGGGTCACTGTCCGTGTGGAGTTTGCACACTCTCCCAGTGTTTCCGTGGGTTTCGACCCCACAACCCAAAGATGTGCAGAGTAGGTGGACTGGCCACGCTAAATTGCCCCTTAATTGGAAAAAACGAATTGGGTACTCTAAATTTTAAAAATAAATAAATAGATCCAGCAGTGGGCAGTAGAGCGGAGCTGCTGATTGGCTGTTCCAGGGGAAATTTGCATCAGTGCATTGTGGTCACTGCATCTAGAAAGTGTACCTGAGCAAGACACCCTAGGTGTTCAAGTGAAGACAAGCATCCAGCAGAGGACAGTAGAGCGCAGCTGCTGATTGGCTGTTGCAGGGAATATTTGCATCAGTGCATTACGATCACCGTACCTTGAAGGTGGTTTGTGGAGGAGCTGTTGTCAAGTGACAGTTAAACACCAAACACTTCTTCAGTGTTTCCCTCCCTACCTCCTCCTCTAACTAAAAAAAAGATAATCACTGTAAGGATCCCCACCGAGTAAAGATCAAGAGGGAGACTCGAGGGCAGGTAGAAGTAGAAAGAAGTTGAACCGTGATGTCACAGCCTGCAGGCAAGTGATTGGCTGGTGACTGGTAAGTAGTTTTTATTTACCCTGAGGTGTTATCGTGCGGGGCGCAGTGGTTGCTGAGTGAGTGCTTGCTGAGAATTGGTGAATATTTTTTTTTCAAACTTACTGTTGGGAGTTTCCAGCTGAATCCGGTCGGATTGAGGACAGAGTGACTGCTGGTTAGGTAGTAAAGATTTAAATTGCTTGCACAGGCCCATAACAGCCGATTGCGGTTCTCGTGTGGGGCGCAGTGGTTGCTGGTTAAGTGTTTTATTTTTACCTGTATTTAAGTTGGGCAGTTTCTAAACCCTAGACACTACACTTGTAGTGTCCCCCACCCTTCCACCTCCTTTAACCTAAGGGGTAGAGTGAATACCAGGTAAGCGCTTTCTTTCTCTTTCTTTTTTTTTTAAATCCAGAGGGGAGTGCAGGGAAGGCAGTGCAATGTTCCTCCTGCAGAATGTTTGAGGTGAGTGACGCCGTCAGTGTCCCTGCTGATTTCACCTGTGGGAAGTGCACCCATCTCCAGCTCCTCAGAAACCGCGTTAGGGAACTGGAGCTGGAGCAACTTCGGATCATTCGGAAGGCAGAGGTGGTCATAGATAGTAGCTTCAGGGATGTAGTTACTCCGAAGAATCAAGCTAGATGGGCGACGGTGAGAGGGGCTGGGAAGAAGCAGTCAGTGCAGGGATCCTCTGTGGTCGTTCCCCTCAGTAACAAGTATACCGTTTTGGATACTGTTGAGGGGGACGACCTACCAGGGGTAAGCCACAGTGAACGGATATCCAACACTGAGTCCGTCCCTGTGGCTCAGAAGGGAAGGAGGGAGAGCAGGAGAGCAATAGTTATTATGGACGCGATAGTTAGAGGGACAGATAGACGGTTCTGTGGCAGCGAAAGAGAATCACGGATGATATGTTGCCTCCTGGGTGCCAGGGTCCGTGACGTCTCTGACCGCGTTTTCAGGATCCTTAAAAGAGGAGGGGGTGCAGTCACAAGTCGTGGTACACATCGGTACCAATGACATAGATAAGAGAAGGGACGGGGATTTAAAACAGGAATTTAGGGAGCTAGGGTGGAAGCTGAGAGCCAGGACAAACTATGTTGTCATCACTGGTGTGTTGCCGGTGCCACGTACTAGTGAGGTGAGGAACAGGGAGAGAGTGCAGATAAACACATGGCTGCAGGGATGGTGTAGGAGGGAGGGTTTCAGGTACGTGGATAAATGGAGCACATTCTGGGGAAGGTGGGACCTGTACAGACAGGACGGTTTGCACCTGAACCAGTGGGGCACCAATATCCTGGGAGGGAAATTTGCTACTGCTCTTTGGGGGGGGGGGGTTTAAAACTAATTTGTCAGGGGGCTGGGAAAACGAGCTGTAGTCCAGAAGCCAGTGTTGAGAGTAGTGAGATACTGAGGAGGGTATCAAGGTTGCAGGAGTGTACCGGCAGACAGAAAGGTGGGTTGAAGTGTGTCTTCTTCAATGCAAGGAGCATCCGGAATAAGGTAGGTGAACGTGGAGCGTGGATTGGTACTTGGGACTACGATGTTGTGGCCATTACGGAGACATGGGTAGAACAGGGACAGGAATGGTTTTGGGAAGTTCCGGGGTATAGATGTTTCAGTAAGAGTAGGAAAGGTGGTAAAAGAGGTGGAGGGGTCGCATTGCTAATCAAGGATAGTTTAACGGCTGCAGAAAGGCAGTTTGAAGGGGATCTGCCTACTGAGGTAATATGGGCCGAAATTAGAAATAGGAAAGGAGCGGTCACATTGTTAGGTGTTTTCTATAGGCCCCCAACTAGTAAGAGAGATGTGGAGGAAGAAATCGCAAAACAGATTATGTATAGGTGTGGAGGTCTCAGGGTTGTTGTCATGGGTGACTTTAACTTCCCAAATATTGATTGGAACCTCTATTGGTCGAACAGTTCGGATGGGGCAGTTTTTGTACAGAGTGTGCAGGAGGGTTTCCTGAGACAATATGTGGATAGGTCGACAAGAGGGGTGCCACATTAGATTTGGTACTGGGTAATGGACCTGGCCAAGTGTTAGATTTGTTGGTGGGAGAGCACTTGAGATAGTGGCCACAATTCGGTGTCTTTCACTATTGCAATGGAGAGGGATAGGGCCATACGACAGGGCAAGGTTTATAATTGGGGGAGAGGAAGGATGAGAAAACAAGGTTCAGTAGGGTTGCTTGAGGGTTACAAGGTAGCAAGGAATGAGCTGAAAAAGGGCTTAGGAGAGCTAGGAGGGGGCATGAGAAGTCCTTGGCGGGTCGGATCAAGGAAAACCCCAAGGCTTTTCACTCTTATGGTGAGAAGTAAAAGAATGACCAGAGTGAGGGTAGGACCGGTCAAGGACAGTAGTGGGAACTTGTGCATGGAGTCAGAAGAAATAGGAGAGACGTTGAATGAATACAAAGGTGTTCACAAAGGAGAGGGGCCATGTTTTGGAGGATGAGTGTGTGATTCAGTTGGGTAGGCTGGAGGAGGTAGATGTTCTGAGCAAGAATGTATTAGCAATTTTGAAAAACCGGAGGGTTGACAAGTCCCCTGGGCCAGATGGGATATATCCAAGGATTCTTTGGGAGGCAAGGGATGAGATTGCAGAGCCTTTGGCTTTGATCTTTGGGTCCTCGCTGTCCACGGGGATAGTGCCAGAGGATTGGAGGGTGGTGAATGTTGTTCCTCTGTTCAAGAAAGGGAATAGGAATGACCCTGGTAATTGTAGGCCAGTTCGTCTTACTCCGGTGGTCGGTAAGATAATGGAAAAGGTCCTGAAGGATAGGATTTATGACCATTTGGAAAGATGCAGCTTAATCCGGGATAGTCAACACGGATGTGTGAAGGGTAGGTCTTGCCTCACAAATTTGATTGAATTCTTTGAGGAGGTAACTAAGTGTGTAAATGAAGGTAGAGCAGTTGATGTCATATACATGTATTTTAGTAAGGCGTTTGATAAGGTTCCCCATGGTCGACTCAGGAAGAAAGTAAGGAGGTGTGGGATAGAGGGAAATTTGGCCAATTGGATAAGTAACTGGCTATCACATAGAAGACAAGAGGGTGGTGGTGAATGGAAAATGTTCAGACTGGAGACCAGTTACCAGCAGTGTACCACAGGGTTCAGTGCTGGGTCCTCTGCTATTTGTGATTTTTATCAATGACTTGGAGGAGGGGGCTGAAGGGTGGGTCAGTAAATTTGCTGATGACACCAAGATTGGTGGAGTAGTGGATGAGGTGGAGGGCTGTTGTAGGTTGCAAAGAGACATTGATAGGATGCAGAGCTGGGCCGAAAAATGGCAGATGGTGTTTAACCCTGGTAAGTGCGAGGTGATTCATTTTGGTAGAAAAAAATGCAGATTACAGGGTCAACGGCAGGGTTCTGAGGAAAGTGGAGGAACAGAGCGATCTTGGGGTTCATGTCCACAGATCTCTGAAGGTTGCCACTCAAGTGGATAGAGCCGTGAAGGAGGCTTTTAGTGTTTATTAACAGGGGGCTTGAGTTTAAGAGCCGCGGGGTTATGCTGCAACTATACATGACCCTGGTGAGACCACATTTGGAGTAGTGTGCAGTTCTGGTCACCTCATTATAGGAAGGATGTGGAAGCATTGGAAAGGGTGCAAAGGAGATTTACCAGGATGCTGCCTGGTTTGCAGGATAGGTCTTTTGAGGAAAGGTTGAGGGAGCTGGGGCCTTTCTCTTTGGAGCGGAGGAGGACGAGAGGCGACTTAATAGAGGTTTATAAGATAATGAGGGGGATAGATAGAATGGACGTTCAGAGACTATTTCCTCGGGTGGATGTAGCTGTTACAAGAGGGCATAACTATAAGATTCAGGGTGGGAGATATAGGAGGTATGTCTGAGGTAGGTTCTTTACTCAAAGTGATTAAGGTGTGGAATAGACTGCCTGCTGTGATAGTGGAGTCGGACACTTTAGGAACTTTCAGGCAGTTATTGGATAGGCACATGGAGCACACCAGAATGACAGGGAGTGGGATAGCTTGATCTTGATTTCGGACAATGCTCGGCACAACAGCGAGGGCCGAAGGGCCTGTTCTGTGCTGTACGGTTCTATGTTCTATGTTCCATGTGTTCTAAATTGAATATGGGCAAGAGCGTGGTTTTTGCGATCCAGGCAAGGGGGCAGGAGAGGAGATTGAGGGAGATGCCTTTCAAGGTGGTTGAACGGAGTTTTAGGGACCTGAGGAATCAGGTGGCACAGGATGGGGGCCAGCTTCACAAATTAAATTTTGTCAGATTAATAGAATAGATGAAAAGGGACCTCTGAAGGTGGGACGTGCTCCCACTGTCATTGGCGGGGAGGGTCCAGACTGTGAACATGACAGTCCTCCCGAGGTTTCTGTTCGTTTTTCAGTGTCTTCCAATTTTCATCCGGACCGTTTTTTAGGAAGATGAATGCGGCGACCTCGGATTTTGTCTGGGCCGTTAAAACACTGCAGGTGAAGGTGGTGCTACTTGAGCGGGGGCGCGGGGAGGGGATGCTGGCCCTTCCAACTTTATCAACTATTACTGGGCAGCTAACATATCGATGGTTACGAAGTGCGTAGTGGGGGAGGGGTCGGTGTGGGAGCGGGTAGAGGCGGCATCTTGCAAGGGCACGAGTCTGAAGGCTTTGTTAATGGCACCTTTGCCGTTCTCGCCGGCTCAGTACTCCACAACACCGGTGGTGGTGGCAGTCCCGAGAGTGTGGGGACAATGGAGGCAGCACATGGGACTGGAGGGGGCATTGGTGTGGTCACCAATCTGTGACAACCACCGGATCGCTCCGGGGCAGCTGGACAGGAGCTTTAGGAGGTGGCAGCAGGCAGGGATTGAGAAATTGGGAAATCTTTTTATTGAGGAGAGTTTCCCGAGTTTGGAGGAGCTAGAGGAGGAGTTTGAGTTGCCAGGTAGGAATGGGTTCCGGTATTTGCAAGCGTGGGATTTTGTTCGTAGGCAGGTCCCGGGCCTCACACTAAGGGGCTATAGGATGAGGAGATGTCAAAAACAGGGGTTGGGAAGGGGAAGGTCTCGGAAATACAAAAGGAACTGACGGAGTGGGAAAGGGTTTGAATAGGGGAGGTGAAAAGGAAGTGGGAGGAGGAGTTAGCAGTGGAGTTGGAAGTCGGGTTATGGGAGGAGGCCCTGAGGAGAGTTAATGCATCCTCGTTGTGTGCCAGGCTCAGCCTGATCCAATTTAAGGTAGTCCACAGGGCTCATATGACTGTGGCCCAGGTTGTGAGCAGGTTTTTTGAGGAGGTGGAGGACAAGTGTGGGCGATGTGGGGGGGGGGGGGTCTTTCTGTTTAAAAGTGTTAAAATTATAAATGCCTTAATAAAATATTTTCTAAAAAGAAATTGTTTTTCACAATGATATGCGTGACTGTAGTTCAGAAATTATAAGATCCATGGAAGTGTGTGAATACTAACAGGGGTGACTTTTGCATTAGTTGGCTGGCTTCACCATCATTGAGGATGGGGATATTTTCGGAGACTCATCCTCTAGTTAGTTGTTTAATTATCCACCACATTCATGACTTGATGCGTCAGGACTGCAGAACTTTCATAGAATCCCTACTGTGCAGAAGGAAGCCATTCGGCCTATTGAGTCTGCAGCGGCCCTCTGAAAGAGCATTTTGCCCACTCTCGTGCCCTAACCCCACCTAATTTTATCATGGTCAATCCACCTAACCTGCACATCTTTGGACTGTAAAAAACCAGAGCGCCTGGAGGAAACCCACGCAGACATGAGAGAAAGTACAAACTTCACACAGTCACCCAAGTCCGGAATTGAATCCAGGTCCCTGGCACTGTGAGGTAGCAGTGCTAACCACTGTGCCATCATGCCACCCCGAACTTTGATCTAATGCATTTTGTTCTGTACATAGCATGCTGCTTCTGCTGTTTAACATGCATATCATCCCGTGTTGTAGCTTCATCAGGTTGGCACCTCACCTTTAGCTGGTGCTGTTCTTGGCATGCCTTCCTGCACTTGCAGGACTCTATCTTTAAAAACAGTGGAGAGTGAGGGCAGCACGGAGGCACAGTGGTTAGCACTGCTGTCTCACAGCGCCGAGGTCCCAGGTTCTCCCAGTGTTTGCGTGGGTTTCGCCCCCACAACCCAAAGATGTGCAGGGTAGGTGGATTGGCCACGCTAAAAATTGCCCCTTAATTGGAAAAAATGAATTGGGTATTCTAAATTTATTGAAAAGTAATAAAAACAGAGTGAACTTAATGTAAACAGTAGGACTCACCCTCCAATCCTTGCGGTTCTAGTGGAATGGTGTACACATAAATATAAGATTTCAATTTCTCTTGTTCCACAGCCTGTGTGTCAAGAGTCACACTTTCTCCCAGGGCCAGGATTTCGTAGGTAATAAAGATGCAGCTGCTATTTGTAAGCAAGAAATGACAGATTAATTAATTTCAACACACTCTTTTCAATGCCTACGTGCTTACGTTAATCATCCAATCAATTTGTAATAGCTTGCATAACTACATGTTAGCTTTCTGTGAGCTCATTTACATTCTTGAAAATGCAACAAATTAAAATGGTCCTTCAGTGCTTGAAACCAAGGCCCAAGTAAATCATTGCAAACTGGAGTTTTATATACTTCAATATGATCCCAATACATAGAAAAGTAACTTCAAAACTTTAAAGGTAGCCAAGGCATAGAATATGGGGGGGGGGGGCTTCAATTTCCATATCTTGACTTCACCAATCTAGGGCAGCATGGTGGCGCAGTGGTCAGCACTACTGCCGACGGCGCCTGGGTCAATGTCTGTGTCGTGTTTGTACATTCTCCCGGTGTCTGCGTGGGTTTCATCCCACAACCCAAAGATGTGCAGGGTAGCTGGATTGGCTATGCTAAATTGCCCCTTAATTGGAACAAAAATAATTGGGTACTCTTAAATTTATTTAAAAAAAGACTTCAATCTATTTGTCGTAGGTACATCTTTTCAGAACAGACCTAGCAGATCAAAATTAGGCATCCATGAGGCAATGAGGACACCCAAACATAATCTGTAACCTCATGGTCTGGCATATCCCTCGTTCTACTATTACCATCAAGCCAAGGTCAACCTTCGTCCCATGATAAGTGTAGGAAGGCATGTCAAGAACATCACCAGCCAAGCTAATAGTGAGGTGCCAACCTGACTAAGCTACAACACAGGGTGATATGCATGTTAAACTACAGAAGCAGTATGCTATATAGAGAACAACATGCATTAGATCAAAGCTCTGCAGTTCAGCGCATCGAGTCATGATGGTGATGGATAATTAAACAGCTAACTAGAGGAGGAGTGTCCAAAAATATCCCATTCTCAATGATGGTACAGCTGGAAAGCCAATACAAAAGACAAGGCAAAGACATTTGCAACCATTTTAAACCAACGCTGAATGGATAGCCCATCTTGGACATCTTCCGGAGGTCCCACCATCACAGCTGCCAGTCTTCAAACAATTCAATTAATTCCACGTGATATCAAGAAAAGGCCAGGCACTGTACACCAACAAAAGCAATGGGCCTGACAACATCCCAGCTGCAGCACTGAAGGTTTGTGCACCAAACTTAGCTGTATCTTTTGCCAAATTGTTCCAGTATAGCTCTTCTTGATCTGTGTCTGCCAAGGCCAATCTGCATCCAAAAGCAACAGCGATATTGGCCGAGATTCTCCTAGTTCTCAAAGTTGATATCAAAACTCTAGTGTCCTTATAGTACTTTTTGATCACCATGAGAGAGCACCCCAAATTCAAGCTCGACAAAGGAGATGCACTTTAGTAAGCAAGTGTCAAGTATTCTGGCAACATGACAGACACAACTGAGTTGTGACTGTCTCAATATGGTCTGGAGACTTGGCATGCTAGCTCAGGTGAGAGCCTGATATTTTGCCCTGCCATCTGATCTTCAAAAGATTCCAAAGGCAGCTCAAGTGAAAGTCGCTGAGCTTTGTGGTGTGACATTAGTGCACAGGTCAAGCTTCGCACGAATAGAGCAGAGTGAGTAGGACTGTTGCTCTCCAGACTCGTGTTAGTCAGCAGATTCTGAAGTCTGCTGAAGGCTGTACATGCTTTGGCAATTCTTTTATGTGTTTTGTGATCAACACAGACAGCTGAATAGAGCGTGCTGCTGAGATAAGTGAATATATCCATCACTGACAAGTTCTGGTCATGGACTGAAACCTTGGGTTTCGGTTGGGCGCGGAGTAGGTTGGTACATTACTTCAATTTCTGATGTGCTGATTGTAAGACTTAAGTTGTCACATGCATTGAAATATGAGTCAATGTTACACTGCACGTCAGCCATCAGCAAACAGGAAACCGCGAGGGATGTCCTTTGATACCTTGGACGCTGCCTGGAGTCATCTCAGATTGAGCAGCTTCCCATCAATGTAACACCTGATTTTGATGCCAGGATCACAATCATGGAAGACATTGAAGATTATGAAAAACAGAGAAGAGGGTTAGCGCTAGCATGCAGCATTGTTTAACTCCAATAGCAACTCCATTAATTAAGCATGCCATCATGGAATTGTCAAACCATTGTGATAAATTTCTCACACCAGTCAAATTTGTCCATTACCTTCCAAAGGCTCTCACAGCTGACGGTATCAAAGGTCTTGATCAGGTCAACAAGTGCTGTGTGAAGGTCCATTCTTGTAATTTCTCCTAAACCTGTCCAACTGTAAACGCAATATCAGTGGTTCCTCAACCTTTTCTGAAATTCACTGACTCTCTGGCAGCAGATGTAGGTCGAGATATTACACCAAGTAGTTCAGAAAGATTCTAGCGAAGATATGGCCTGCAATGGAGAGGGATGGCTTTCCTCCACCGTTATTGCAAGATTGGCTCATTCCTTTCTGTTGTACAGGTGGACAATGGAGGCATATTTGTATCCTTGCCAGATGGCTCCTTGATCCCATAAAGGCTGATAGAGTTCAGTGAGCTTTTGCTTTTTGACCAGGCATTGACCTTCAACCTTATAACCATAGAAACAATACAGAGCAGGTGGGGCCATTCGGCACATCATATCCATGCCAACTCGGACACCTAGGTGCCCTTTCTAATCTCATCATCCTGCACACGGCCCATAGCCCTGGAGCTTAGAGCACTTAAGGCTCTAAGCTCCAGGTACATTTTAAAAGAGTTTAGGATCTCTGCCTCCACCACCAACTCAGGCAGTGAATTCCAGACTCCTACCACCATCTGCATAAAAATTTTTTTCCTCAGGTCTTCACTCATCTTTCTTCCACTTAGCTTGAATCTATGACCCCTGGTTTTTGAACTCTTTGCCAAGGGAAACAGTTTCCTCCTGTCTACTCTATCTCTACCCCATAATTTTCTATACGTCAATCATGTCACCCCTCGGCTGGGACAGCATGGTGTGCAGTGGCTACCACTGCTGCCTCACGGAACCGAGGTCCCAGGTTCGAACCCGGCTCTGGGTCACTGTAGGTGTCGAGTTTGCACATTCTCCCCGTGTCTGCGTGGGTCTCACCCCCACAACCCAAAAGATGTGCAGGGTAGGTGAATTGGCCACGTTAAATTGTCCTTTAATTTGAAAAAAAAAGAATTGGGTACTCTAAATGTATTTATTTGGTTTTAAATGTCACCCCTCAGCATTCTCTGTTCCAAGGAATACAATCCTCCTCGCAGCTATAAGCCTCAGGTAGGATAACATTATGTCCTGGAGCTTTAGCATGAGACAGGCGTTTGATTGAATTTGTTATTCCTAACTGCATGGGAGGGCTATTGAGAGATCAGTTGTTGGCAACCTGTTGATTACTCCTTCATTGATGGATGAATGCCCATTGAGGATGTGGTTAAAGTATCCTGCCCATTTTTCAGAATTTGGGCCTTGTTTGTGAGGAGTGTTGACCCCCCCCCGGCACTAAAAATTGGGGATGGAGCAGTGCACTTGTGCCGCTAGGCAGATCTCAGGACATCGTGGAATCTCTTCCAGGCTTTGTGGTCCACATATGACTGACGTTCGCCTGCTTTCTGTGTCTTACCTTGGGAAGTCCGAAGGATATTTCCATCAGCATTGTGCTTGGATAGTGATATCTTGTAACTGAGGTAAACACTATAGGGGCGTTGTTTCTCCCCAGTAGTTTCTGGATTACCTCATTGTTTTCATTGGACCGATTTTGAAGCATACAAGAGAGCTAGAGCAGTGGAGGCAACTACATAAGAACCACAAGAAATAAATATGAACAGAAGTAGGCCGTTCAGCCTCTCAAGCCTGCTTCGCTATTCAATAAGATCATGGCTGATGCAAAATTCCTTCTGCGCAATTCCTGCCCTTTCCCCGCAATCCTGGATTCCCTTATAGATCAAGAATCTATCTCAGCCTTAAATATGCCTATGGACTCTGCCCCCACAGCTTTCTGTGGCAAGGAGTTCCAAAGACTCAGAACCCTCTCAGAGAAGAAATTCCTCCTCACCTCAGTCTTAAATTGGCACCTGTTTATTCTGCAGCTATGGGCTCAATCCTCCAGCCACGCTGTACCGGAAAAGCAGCTCAGCATGGCCGTTGAAAGCCGGAGACCCGGCTCACAATGCCTTGCGAGACGTTGCAAGGTGAATCCTGCCCACAATGGGTAGGATCACTTTTTAGCAAATCCACATATTAAAGCAAGGCAGTAAGCTGGTTAGGCCAGCATTTATTGCTCATCCCCAGTTGCCCTTCAGAAAGTGGTGGTGAGTTTGTTTTTTTAATTTCGCATACCCAATCATTTTTTCCAATTAAGGGGCAATTTAGCGTGGCAAATCCACATACCATGCACAGTTTTAGGCTGTGGGTGCGAAACCCAAGCAAACACGGGGAGAATGTGCAAATTCCACACGGACAGTGACTGAAAGCCGGGATCGAAGCTGGGACCTAGGCGCTACTCACTGCGCCACCGTGCTGCTCCTGCGAGTTGCCTTCTTGAACTGCTGCAGTCCTGGAGGTGTAGGTACACCCACTGTGCTGTTCGGGAAGATATTCCAGGATGTTGCCCCAGCGACAGTGAAGGAGTGGCGATATATTTCCAAGTCAGTGTGGTGAGTGACTTGGAGGTGAACCTCCAGGTGGTGGGGTTCCCAGGTATCTGCTGCTCTTGTCCTTCTCGGTGGTAGTGGTTGTGGGTCTGGAAGATGGTGTCTGAGGAACTTTGGTGAGTTACTGCAGTGCATCTTGTAGATGGTACACACGGCTGCCACTTTTTGTCGGTGGTGGAGGGTTTGAATGTTTGTGGAAGGGGAGCAATCAAGCGGACTTTGTCCTGGATGGTCTTGAGCAACATTGAGTGTTGTTGGAGCGGAAATCATCCAGGCAAGTGGAGAGTATTCCATTACACTCTTGACTTATGCTTTATAGATGGTGGACATGCTTGGGGTGGGGTGGGGTGTCAGGTGGCGAGTTACACGCCGTAGATTCCTAGTCTTTGACCTTTCCTGGTAGCCACAGTATTAATGTGGCTAGTCCATTTCAGTTTCTGATCAATGGTAACCCCCAGGATGTTGATTGTGGGGGATTCAGCGATGGTAATGCCATTGAATGTCATGGGGCAGTGGTTAGATCCTCTCTTGTAGATGGTCATTGCCTGGCACTTGTATGGTTCGAATGTCAGCCCAAGGAACCAGATTAGGAAGTTAGAGGTCAGTAAAGAGGCAGCAACTAAAGCCAGTAAGGTACTAGATAATAAACTCTTCAAGGGGAAGAGTAGACAGAGAAGAGATGAAGAATGCAAAGGGACAGGTGGTCTGAGGTGCATTTGTTTTAATGCAAGAAGTGTAGTAGGTAAGGCAGATGAACTCAGGGCTTGGATTAGTACCTGGGAATATGATGTTATTGGTATTACTGAGACTTGGTTGAGGGAAGGGCAAGACTGGCAACTAAATATCCCAGGGTATAGATGCTTCAGGAGGGATAGAGGAGGAGGTAAAAGGGGTGGAGGAGTGGCATTACTGGTCAGAGATGATATCACAGCTGTGATTAAGGAGGGCACGATGGAGGATTCGAGCACTGAGGCAATATGGGTAGAGCTAGGAAATAGGAAGGGTGCAGTAACATTGTTGGGACTTTACTACAGGCCTCCCAAAAGCGAACGTGAAGTCGAGGTACAAATACGTAGACAGATTATAGAAAAATTTAGGAGCAATAGGGTGGTCATGATGGGAGATTTTAACTTCCCCAACATTGAATGTAGTGTTGGAGGTGTAGATTGAGCAGAATTTGTAAGGAGCATCCAGGAGAGTTTTTTTTAGAGCAGTATGTGAATAGTCCAACTCGGGAAGGGGCCATACTGGACCTGGTATTGGGGAATGATCCCGGCCAGGTGGTTAAAGTTTCAGTCGGTGATTACTTTGGGAATAGCGATCACAATTCCGTAAGTTTTAGAATACTCATGGACAAAGACGAGAGTCGTCCTAAAGGAAGAGTGCAAAATTGGGGAAAGGCCAAGTACAACAAAATTCGGCAGGAGCTAGGGAATGTGGATTGGGAGCAGCTGTTTAAAGGTAAATCCACATTTGAAATGTGGGAGTCTTTTAAGGAAAGATTGATTAGAGTGCAGGACAGACATGTCCCTGTGAAAATGAGGGATAGAAATGGCAAGATTAGGGAACCATGGATGACGGGCGCAACTCTCAAAGGCGCAATAAAGAGGACTAAAAGGGGTCATGAAATATCTTTGGCCAACAGGGTTAAGGAAAATCCCAAAGCCTTTTATTTATATATCAGGAGCAAGAGGATAACTAGAGAAAGGATTGGCCCACTCAAGACAAAAGAGGGAATTTATGCGTGGAGTCAGAGGAAATGGGTGAGATTCTTAATGAGTACTTTGCATCAATATTCACCAAGGAGAGGGACATGAAGGACATGAGGCTCGGGATGGATGTTTAAATACTCTAGGTCAAGTCGGCATAAGGAAGGGGGAAGTTTGGGGTATTCTAAAAGGCATCAAGGTGGACAAGTCCCAGGTCCGGATGGGATCTATCCCAGGTTACTGAGGGAAGCGAGGGACAAAATAGCTGGGGCCTTAACAGATATCTTTGCAGCATCCTTGAGCACGGGTGAGGTCCCGGAGGACTGGAGTATTGCTAATGTTGTCCCTTTGTTTAAGAAGGGTAGCAGGGATAATCCAGGGAATTAGAGACCCTTTTTAGCTTGACGTCAGTGGTAGGCAAACTATTGGAGAAGATACTGAGGGATAGGATCTATTCACATTTGGAAGAAAATAGACTTATCAGTGATAGGCAACATGGTTTTGTGCAGGGAAGGTCATGTCTTACAAACCTAATAGAATTCTTTGAGGAAGTGACAAAGTTAATTGATGAGGGAAGGGCTGTAGATGTCATATACATGGACTTCAGTAAGGCGTTTGATAAAGTTTCCCATGGCAGGTTGATAGAAAAAGTGAAGTCTTATGGGGTTCCGGGTGTACTAGCTAGATGGATAAAGAACTGGCTGGGCAACAGGAGACAGAGAGTAGTGGTGGAAGGGGGTGTCTCAAAATGGAGAAAGGTGACTAGTGGTGTTCCACAGGGATCCGTGTTCGGACCACTGTTGTTTGTGATATACATAAATGATCTGGACGAAGGTATAAGTGGTCTGATTAGCAAGTTTGCAGATGATACGAAGATTGGTGGAGTTGCAGATAGCGAGGAGGACTGTCAGAATACAGCAAAATATAGATAGATTGGAGAATTGGGCAGAGAAATGGCAGATGGAGTTCAATCCAGGCAAATGCGAGGTGATGCATTTTGGAAGATCTAATTCAAGAGCGGACTATACGGTCAATGGAAGAGTCCTGGGGAAAATTGATGTACAGAGAGATCTGGGAGTTCAGGTCCATTGTACCCTGAAGGTGGCAATGCAGGTCGATAGAGTGGTCAAGAAGGCATACAGCATGCATTCCTTCATCGGATGGGGTATTGAGTACAAGAGTCGGCAGGTCATGTTACAGTTGTATAGGACTTTGGTTAGGCCACATTTGGAATACTGCGTGCAGTTCTGGTCGCCACATTACCAGAAGGATGCGGATGCTTTAGAGGGGGTGCAGAGGAGGTTCACCAGGATGTTGCCTGGTATGGAGGGTGCTAGCTATGAAGAAAGATTGAGTAGATTAGGATTGTTTTCGTTGGGAAAGAAGGAGGTTGAGGGGGGACTGGATTGAGGTCTACAAAATTGAGAGAGATATGGACAGGGTGGATAGCAACAAGCTTTTTCCAAGAGTGGGGGTGTCAATTACAAGGGATCACGATTTCAAGGTGAGAGGGGGAACGTTTAAGGGAGATGTGCGTGGAAAGTTTTTCACGCAGAGGGTGGTGGGTGCCTGGAACGTCTTGCCAGCGGAGGTGGTCGAGGCGGGCACGATAGCATCATTTAAGATGCATCTAGACAGATACATGAATGGACAGGGAACAGAGGGAAGTAGATCCTTGGAAAATAGAAGACAGGTTTCGATAAAGGATCTGGATCAGAGCAGGCTGGGAAGTCCGAAGGGCCTATTCCTGTGTTGTCATTTTCTTTGTTCTTTGTTTGTTATTGTCCAGGTCTTGCTGCATTTGCACATTATCTGAGGAGTCATGAATGGTTCTGAACATTTTGCAGTCAACCGCAAACATAGAATCATAGAATTTACAATGCAGAAGGAGGCCTTTCAGCCCATCGAGTCTGCACCAGCACTAGGAAAGAGCACCCTACTTAAGCCCACACCTTCACCATATCCCCATAACCCAGCAACCCCACCTAACCTTTTTGGACACTAAGGGCAATTTAGCATGGCCAATCTGCCTAACCTGCACAACTTTGGACTGTGGGAGGAAACCGGAGTACGCGGAGGAAACCTACGCAGACACGGGGAGAACGTGCAGACTCCACGCAGACAGTGACCCAAGCTGGGAATCGAATCTGGGAACCTGGAACTGTGAAGCAACTGTGTTACCATGCCCCCCATATTTTGGAAGATGCTCACAAAGTTAGTTGGGGGAGGAAGAGAATGACCTACCCACTTTCAAGCTGGATGGGGCCCACCGGTCACTCCAGCCGAAACCACGAGCAAATGAGCCACCAAGAGCTGTGATTGTCTGCTTTCGCAGTTATCAGATGAAGGAGAAGGTCTCGAGATGGGCCAAGCAGAATCGGGAGGCAAGGTTGGAAGACAGAGATATTTGTATATTGCAGGATGTCACGGTGGAGCTGATGAGAAGGTGTGATACATACCTAGACACATAGAAGATAGGAGCAGGGGGAGGCCTTTTGGCCCTTCGAGCCTGCTCCGCCATTCATCACGATCATGGCTCATCATCCAACTCAACAGCCTAATCCTGCTTTCTCCCCATAGCCTTTGATCCCATTCTCCCCAAATGCTATATCCAGCCGCCTCTTGAATGTAGCCGCCTCTTGAGTATATTCAAAGTTTTAGCATCAACTACTTCCTGTGGTAATGAATCCACAGGCTCGCCACTCTTTGGGTGAAGAAAGGTCTCCACACCTCTGTCCGAAATGGTTTACCCGGAATCCTCAGACTGTGAACCCTGGTTCTGGACACGCTCATCATTGGTAACATCTTCCCTGCATCTACCCTGTCTAGTCCGATTAGAATTTTATAAGTCTCTATGAGATCCTCCCTCATTCTTCTGAACTCCAGTGAGAACAATCCCAACCTAGTCAATCTCTCCTCATACGACAGTCCCGCCATCCCTGGAATCAGTCTGGTAAACCTTCGCTGCACTCCCTCGAGACCAAGAACATCCTTCCTCAGAGAAGGAGACCAAAACTGCACACAATACTCCAGGTGTGGCCTCACCAAGGCCCTGTATAATTGCAGCAACACATCCCTGCTTCGATACCCAAAACCTCTCGCAATGAAGGCCAACATACCATTAGTCTTCTTTACCACCTGCTGCACCTACATGCTTACCTTCAGCAACTAGTGCACAAGGACACCCAGGTCCCGCTGCACACTCCCCTCTCCCAATTTACAACCATTCAGGTAGTAATCTGCCTTCCTGTTTTTGCTTCCAAAGTGAATAACCTCACACTTATCCAAATTATACTGCCTCTGCCATTGATTTGCCCACTCGCCCAACCTGTCCAGATCATGCTGTAGGATCCCTGCATCCTCATCACAGTTCACTCGCCCACCTAACTTGATATCATCTGCAAACTTTGAGATGTTACATTTTGTTCCATCATCCAAATCATTAATATATATTGTGAATAACTGGGGTCCCAACACCGATCCCTGTGATACCCCACCAGTTACTGCCTGCCAATTTGAAAAGGACCCATTAATTCCTACTCTGCCAACCAGTTTTCTATCCACCTCAATACATTTCCCCCAATCTCGTGCGCTTTCACACAATAATCTCTTATGCGAGACTTTGTCAAAAGCCTTCTGAAAGTCCAAATATACCACATCGACTGGCTCCCCTTGTTAATTGTACTGGTTACATCTTCAAAGAATTCCAACAGATTTGCCAAGCATGATTTTCCCTTCATAAATCCTTGTTGACTCTGACTAATCCTGCTACTGCTTTCCAAATTGTTCCGCTATAAAGTCCTTGATAATGGATTCAAGAATTTTCCCCACTACTGACATTAGGCCGACTGGTCTATAATTCCCTGCTTTCTCTCTACCTCCCTTTTTGAATATTGGGGTGACGCGAGCTACCCTCCAATTTGCAGGGACTGTTCCAGAACCTATAAAATCCCAGAAGATGACCACCAATGCATCCACTATTTCCAAAGGCCTTTAACAAAGCAAAGTCAGCGCTTTTCAAGAACAGAGTGCATTTCAGGGTGGCCTACCCAGCAAGGCCGAGGGTCACGCATACTTCTGGGGACCATGGGCTGGATTCTCGGTTCCCCGATGGCAAAATGGCGTTCGGCGACGGGGCGGAGAATCCGTTTTAAACAGAACTGTACAGCACAGTACAGGCCCTTCGGCCCATGATGTTGTGCCGAACTAGTCTGAAATTAAGATCAAATCAACCTACTCCCAATCAATCATTCTAGTGCACTCCATATGCCTATCCAATAACCGCTTGAAAGTTCCTGAAGTGTCCGACTCCACTACCATAGCTGGGAATGCATTCCACGCCCCAACCACTGAGTAAAGAACCTACCTCTGACATCCCTCCTATATCTTCCACCATGAACCTTATAGTTATGCCCCCTTGCAACAGCTACATCCACCCGAGGAAAAAGTCGCTGAACGTCCACTGTATCTATCCCTCTCATCACCTTACGCACCTCAATTAAGTCATCTCTCATCCTCCTTCGCTCCAATGAGAAAAGCCCTAGCTCCCTCAACCTTTCCTCACAAGACCTACCCTCCAATCCAGGCAGCATCCTGGTAAATCTCCTTGGCACCCTTTCCAATGCTTCCACATCCTTCCTATAATGAGGTGACCAGAACTGCACACAATACTCCAAATGTGGTCCAACCAAGGTCTTGTACAGTTAGAACAATAAAGCGCAGTACAGGCCCTTCGGCCCACGATGTTGCACCGAAACAAAAGCCATCTAACCTACACTATACCATTATCATCCATATGTTTATCCAATAAACTTTTAAATGCCCTCAATGTTGGCGAGTTCACTACTGTAGCAGGTAGGTCATTCCACGGCCTCACTACTCTTTGCGTAAAGAACCGACCTCTGACATCTGTCCTATATCTATTACCCCTCAGTTTAAAGTTATGTCCCCTCGTGCCAGCCATATCCATCCGCGGGAGAAGGCTCTCACTGTCCACCCTATCCAACCCCCTGATCATTTTGTATGCCTCTATTAAGTCTCCTCTTAACCTTCTTCTCTCCAACGAAAACAACCTCAAGTCCATCAGCCTTTCCTCCTAAGATTTTCCCTCCATACCAGGCAACATCCTGGTAAATCTCCTCTGCACCCGCTCCAAAGCCTCCACGTCCTTCCTATAATGCGGTGACCAGAACTGTACGCAATACTCCAAATGCGGCCGTACCAGAGTTCTGTACAGCTGCAACATGACCTCCCGACTCCGGAACTCAATCCCTCTACCAATAAAGGCCAACACTCCATAGGCCTTCTTCACAACCCTATCAACCTGGGTGGCAACTTTCAGGGATCTATGTACATGGACACCTAGATCCCTCTGCTCATCCACACTTTCAAGAACTTTACCATTAGCCAAATATTCCGCATTCCTATTATTCCTTCCAAAGTGAATCACCTCACACTTCTCTACATTAAACTCCATTTGCCACCTCTCAGCCCAGCTCTGCAGCTTATCTATATCCCTCTGTAACCTGCTACATCCTTCCACACTATCGACAACACCACCGACTTTAGTATCGTCTGCAAATTTACTCACCCACCCTTCTGCGCCTTCCTCTAGGTCATTGATAAAAATGACAAACAGCAACGGCCCCAGAACAGATCCTTGTGGTACTCCACTTGTGACTGTACTCCATTCTGAACATTTCCCATCAACCACCACCCTCCGTCTTCTTTCAGCTAGCCAATGTCTGATCCACATCTCTAAATCACCCTCAATCCCCAGCCTCCGTATTTTTTGCAATAGCCTACCGTGGGGAACCTTATCAAATGCTTTGCTGAAATCCATATACACCACATCAACTGCTCTACCCTCGTCTACCTGTTCAGTCACCTTCTCAAAGAACTCAATAAGGTTTGTGAGGCATGACCTACCCTTCACAAAGCCATGCTGACTATCCCTGATCATATTATTCCTATCTAGATGATTATAAATCTTGTCTCTTATAATCCCCTCCAAGACTTTACCCACTACAGACGTGAGGGTCACCGGTCTATAGTTGCCGGGGTTGTCTCTGCATAAGTTGCAGCATAACCTCACGGCTCTTAAACTCAATCCCCGTTAATAAATGCTAACACACTATAGGCTTTCTTCACGGCTCTATCCACTTGGGTGGCAATTTTCAGAGATTTATGGGCATGCACTCCGAGATCTCTCTGCTTCTCGACATTCTTCAGAACCCTGCCGTTAACCCTGTAATCCGCATTGAAATTTGTCCTACCAAAATTAATCACCTCACACTTATCAGGGTTAAACTCCATCTGCCACTTTTCAGCCCAGCTCTGCATCCTATCAATGTCTCTTTGCAGCCTGCAACAGCCCTCCACATTATCCACTACTCCACCAAGCTTGGTGTCATCAGCAAATTTACTGACCCAACCTTCAAATCCATCATCCAAGTCATTGATAAAAATCACAAATAGCAGAGGACCCAGCACTGATCCCTGGGTACACCACTGGTGACTGGGCTCCAGGATGAAAATTTACCATCTACCACCACCCTTTGTCTTCTATGGATCAGTTTACTGGATCAGTTACTGATCCAATCGGCCAAATTTCCCTCTATGCCATGCCTCCTTACTTTCTGCATGAGCCGACCATGGGGCACCTTATCAAACGCATTACTAAAATCCATGTATATGACATCAACTACTCGACCTTCATCGATGTACTTAGTTACCTCCTCAAAGAATACAATCAAATTTGTGAGGCAAGACTTACCCCTCACAAATCCGTGCTGACTATCCTGGATTAAGCTGCATCTTTCCAAATGATCATAAATCCAATCCCTCAGGACCCTTTCCAATAATTTACCTATACCGAAGTGAGACTAACCAGCCTATAATTCCCAGGGTTATACCTATTCCCTTTCTTGAACAAGGGGACAACATTCGCCTCTCTCCGGTCTTCTGGCACTATTCCTGTAGACAGTGAGGACATAAAGATCAAAGCCAAAGGCTCTGCAATCCCATCCCTCGCCTCCCAAAGAATTCTAGGATATATCCCATCAGGCCCAGGAGACTTATCTATCCTCAGGTTTCTCAAACTTTCTAACACATCTTCCTTCCAAATATCTACCTCCTCCAGCCTACCAGCCTATATCACACTATCCTCCTCAACAACATGGCCCCTCTCCTTTGTGAGCACTGAAGAAAAGTATTCATTTAGGGCCTCTCCTATATCTTCAAACTCCATGCACACGTTCCCACTACCGTCCTTGACCGGCCCTAACTTCACCTTGGCCATTCTTTTATTCCTCACACAAGTGTAAAAGGCCTTGGGGTTTTCCTTGATCCTACCCACCAAGGACTTATCATGACCTGTCCTCGCTCTCCTGAGCCCTTTCTTGAGCTCCTTCCTAGCTATCTTGCATCCCTCAAGTGCCCTAACTGAACCTTGTTTTCACATCTTACATATGCCTCCTTCTTCCTCTTGACAAGACATTCAACCTCTTTTGTAAACCATGGTTCCCTCACTCGACCATTTCCTCCCTGCCTGACAGGGACATACATATCAAAGACACGCAGTATTTGCTCCTTGAACAAGCTCCACATCTCAATTGTGCCTATCCCTGACAGTCCCTGTTTCCATCTTATGCTCCCCAATTCTTGCCTAATCGCATCGTAATTCCCCTTCCCCCAGTTATAAACCTTGCCCTGTCGTATGTTCCTATCCCTCTCCATTGCTATAGTGAAAGTCACCGAATTGTGGTCACTATCTCCAAAGTGCTCTCCCACAACCAAATCTAACACTTGGCCCGGTTCCTCAGTACCGCACTACCCTCAACTTCCTGAACTCCAGCAACACCATCTCCTGGACTACAAATCAGTTTCCCATCCCCCTGTCAAATTAGTTTAAACCCCCCGAAAGAGCTGTAGCAAATTTCCCTCCCAGGATATTGGTGCCCCTCGGGTTCAGGTGTAACCCATCCTATTTGTACAGGTCCCACCTTCCCCAGAATGTGCTCCAATTATCCAAGTAACTGAAACCCTCCCTCTAGGATATGGGCGTTTTGACCCCCATATTGGGAGTGGTGGCGTATTTTGAATTCTCCGCCCCCTGAAAAGCAGCATACTCTAAGAGTATCCCGCGCCGATTATTCACAGCCCCACCAGCCCCCACGATGCTCAGTCCCCAACCGGCCATGTTCCCGATGGCGAGGGTTACGTGTGCTCACACCGTCTGGGAACCTCGCATGGTGGCTGCGGACTCGGGGGGGCTTCATTCGGGGCTGGGAGCACTGTGGGCGGGCGGTCCGGGGCACGCATGCAGCCGAAAGGGGGCACTTCTTTAGTGCTCCAGGTCCGTGGGCTGAGTCCGCCATTGAGCACAGAGCGGCCACTACAGGTTGCCGCTGTGCGCATGCACAGCTTCAGAACCAGAGGTGCTGAGGGCCGTATTGGCAGCTAGAGCTGGGAGCTCTACGCTGCCTCCCTGCTAGCCCCCAACAAAATGGGGAATCGGTGCCGTTTTACACCAGTTATCTTGGCGTAAAAGATGACCGTATTCACACCGGCGTGGGGGATATAAATCTCCAAAACGGAGAATCCAGCCCCATTTCTTTGAGACGGCGGAGGAGGCAGAGGTTTTCATGAAGGCTGAAGGACTGGAAATGAATGGAGATGGGAACTGGAACTTCGTTGTTGTGGTTGGATTGAGGAGGGTTTGTTCTTCTGTTTGTGTCCTTTAATTTCTTTGTACATATGTCATGGTTAAAGTAAAATTTTGTGTTGGGGGCGTTTTTGTTGTGCAGGTCACCTTTCTCCTCCCCTAAGGTTATTGTGGGTTGGAGAAGGTACGGAGGTGGGGGGAGGTCGGGGAAAGAGTGGCAGTTTTAGGATGAGCTAGGTGTAGATGTAGATGGTTTGGGTGTGGGGTATTATTTTTAGTTCCTTTGTTGCGGATGCCAGTTGGGGCCCGGGCAGGGCCACCTCGCTAGCAAACTGGAGTTGGCTGATGAACGGGTGCGAGTGTGTGTGTGTGTGTGTGTGTGTGTGGGGGGGGGGGGGGGGGGGGGGGGGGCTGCTGCAAAATCTCGCAGTCAGGTTTTGGTTTGCCAAAGAGGTGGTAATGGTGGGGGGAGGGGGAGATTGAAGAGAGGAGCTATTTCGAGAGGAAGTGGTTGAAGGGTTTTCTCGGATGTGGGGGGGCGTACAGTTGGCTGACAGCGATTGGGGGTAATTCTTGGTCGATTCGTGGGGTGGGGCTGGGTGTCATCTTTGATGGGCTCTGGCTCCAGGAACCAGGTGGAGGGTAGGATTATCCCTCAGTGGACATGGCTGATATGAAGGGGAGGGGCAGGAGGTGAGAGACCCCAAGTCAGAAATTAACGTGGAATGTGCGGGTATTAGGAGAGCCAATAAAGCAGGCAAGAGTTTTCGCTCACCTGAAGGGCTTGAAGCCGATGTGGTGCCATTGCAGGAGACCCACTTGTGGGTGAAAGGCCAGGTACGGCTTCGTAAGGGCTGAGTAAACCAGGTGTTTCACTCGGCCTTTGACAATAGGGCCCGGGGATGGCAATACTGATTAACAAGAGAGTGCAGTTTCAGATGGAGAAGGTAGTGGCAGATCAGGGGGGCAGACACGTGGAGGGTCTTGAATTTGGGGGGGCAGAGAATATTCTTTCTTTTTCCCAGTCCATAACATATACTCACAGATCAATTTCTTGTTGGCCGGGGTGGAGAAGGCGGAATATTCAGCCATTGTCATCCCTGGCCATGCCCCGCAGCTGGTGGATAAGGTCTTGGAGAGGTGGCCGGTGTGGTGGCCGGCGTAGATTTTGGATGTGGGGCTAACAGCTTTGGGGTTCTGCATGAAGATGGCAACAGTGATTGTGCAGTATCACTGGTGTTGCGAGAGGCTTTGAAAGTGGTGAGATGTGAGATAATCTTGCATAAGGGCAGGTTGATAAGGAGGCAAGGGGCTTCCAGTTGCGGCGATGCGGAGCTAAGCCGCACGATTCGGCAGCTCCTGCGATCACAGGCTTTCGGGCTCTCTAGAAGAGCCCCAACGGGAATTTTTTTGAAGACGTTCCGTGTGGGAAGGGGAGTGTGAGGTCCCCGCTGTTTATGGATCGGACAAGAAGTGAAATGGCCAAAAAAGCGGCGTTGGAGCAACGGGAGAAGCGAGGGAAGAAAAACAAGATGGCGGCGGCCAGAGATAAAGTGGAAGGCGGGCCAGAGCTGCGAGAGTTCATTAAGCGCTGTTTTGAGGAGCTGCGGAAAGAGATGCTGGCGCCTATGCTGTCGCCGATTGAAGGATTAGGGATGACCCAGAAGGCCCACGAGGTAAAGATCCAGGAGGTGCAGAAAAAAGTTAATGAGAACGAGGATGAGATCTTGAGCCTGGCGGTGAGGGTGGAGGCGCACGAGGCGCTGCACAAAAGGTGGGCGGGAAGATTTGAAGACCTGGAGAACAGGTCGAGGAGAAAGAATCTTCGGATCCTGGGTCTCCCTGAAGGATTGGAGGGGGCCGATGCCGGGGCATATGCGAGCACGATGCTAGAGTCGATGATGGGCGCGGAGGCTCCTTCGAGGCCTTTGGAGCTGGATGGGGCGCACCGGGTGCTGGCGAGGAGGCCCAAGGCTAATGAGCCACCAAGGGCGATTCTGGTGAGGTTTCACCGTTATATGGACAGAGAAAGGGTCTTGAAATGGGCCAAGAAAGAGCGGAGCAGCAGCTGGGAGAATGCGGAGATCCGAATATACCCGGACTGGAGCACGGCGGTAGCAAAGAGATCGGGTTTCAACCGGGCCAAGGCGGTGCTGCACCGGAAAGGAGTGAGATTCGGAATGCTGCAGCCAGCGCGATTGTGGGTCACATTCAAGGATCAACATCACTATTTTGAAACACCTGAGGAGGCTTGGACCTTTATTCAAACTGAAAAGTTGGACTCAAACTGAGAGTTTGAGAGGGTGAGGGGGATGTTTGATGTTTGTTATACATAGAGTGTTAATCACACGCAGGAAATGTTCCACGGGCTGGGGGATGGATGGTGAGAAGACCGTACGAGACGGTGGGCGCTGGTGCTGGAGGGAGAGGAGGCTCGGGGATGGTTGCTGCTGCACTGGCCAAAGGGGAATGGGACACAGAAGAGGTGGTGGTGGTTGGGGGGGTGGGGGCTTCGGGGGTTTATGGATCAGATGGGGGGAGTGGACCCGTGGAGGATTGCCAGGCCGCAGGCCAGGAAATTTTCCTTTTTTCTCCCACGTGCACAAAGCCTACTCCCGGATAGATTTGTGTGTTCTGGGCAGATCGCTGATCCCGAAAGTGGAGGAAACGGAGTATTCAGCCATAGCCATTTCAGATCACGCCCCGCACTGGGTGGAACTGGAGTTGGGAGAGGAGAGGAACCAACGCCTATTGTGGCAGTTGGATGTGGGACTGCTGGCAGATGAGGCGGTGTGTGGGAGGGTGAGGGGGTGTATTGGAAGGTACTTGGAGGCCAACGACAACGGGGAGGTGTGGGTGGGGGTGGAATGGGAGGCGCTGAAGGCGGTGATCAGGGGAGAGCTAATCTCCATCAGGGCTCATAGGGAGAAGATAGAGGGTATGGAAAGGGAGAGGTTAGTGGGGGAGATTTTAAGAGTGGACAGGAGATACGCAGAGGCCCCTGAAGAGGGACTACTTAGGGAAAGGCGATGTCTCCAGACGGAGTTTGACCTGTTGACCACAGGGAAGGCAGAGGCACAGTGGAGGAAAGCGCAGGGGGCGACGTACGAGTATGGGGAGAAGGCGAGTCGGATGCTGGCACACCAGCTCCGTAAGAGGATGGCAGCGAGGGAAATAGGTGGAGTCAAGGATGGAAGGGGAGCTACGGTGCGGAGTGCGACAGAAGTAAATGAGGCATTCAAGGCCTTCTAGGAGGAGCTGTACAGATCCCAGCCCCCAGCGGGGGAAGAGGAGATGCGACGATTCTTGGACCAACTGAGGTTCCCGAGGGTGGAGGAGCAGGAGGTGGCTGGTTTGGGGGCACCAATTGGGTTGGAGGAACTGATCAAAGGTCTGGGGAGTAAGCAGGCAGGGAAGGTCCCGGGGCCGGACGGGTTCCCGGTTGAGTTCTATAGGAAGTACGTAGACCTGTTGGCCCCGTTGTTAGTGAGGACTTTTAATGAGGCAAGGGAGGGAGGGACCCTGCCCCCGACAATGTCGGAGGCGACGATCTCTTTGATCCTGAAGCGGGACAAGGACCCACTGCAATGTGGGTCGTACAAGCCGATCTCACTCCTCAACGTGGATGCTAAGTTTCTGGCAAAAGTGCTGGCTACGAGGATCAAGGACTGTGTCCCGGGGGTGATTCACGAGGACCAGACGGGATTTGTAAAAGGCAGGCAGCTAAACACCAATGTGCGGCGGCTCTTAAACATGATAATGATAATGATGCCATCGGTGGAGGGAGAGGCGGAGATAGTGGCAGCTATGGATGCGGAGAAGGCCTTTCACCGAGTAGAGTGGGAGTACCTCTGGGAAGTTCTGCGTAGGTTTGGGTTCAGGGGAGGGTTTATTTGTTGGGTTAAGCTCCTATACAGAGCCCCAGTGGCGAGTGTGGTTACGAATCGGCGGAGGTCGGAGTATTTTCGGCTGTATCGTGGGACAAGGCAGCAGTGCCCCCTGTCCCCCGTTGTTTGCATTAGCAATTGAACCCTTGGCCATGTCATTAAGGGAGTCTAGGAAATGGAGGGGGGTGGTCCGAGGGGGAGAGGAGCATCGAGTGTCGCTTTATGCAGACGACCTGTTGCTGTATGTGGCGGATCCAGTGGAGGGGATGGTGGAGGCCATGCAGACTCTAAGGGAGTTTGGGGATTTTTCGGGCTATAAGCTTAATGTAGGGAAGAGTGAGCTTTTTGTAGTACAGTCAGGAGACCAGGAAAGGGGGATAGACGATCTACCGCTGAGGAGGGCGGAAAGGAGCTTTCGGTACCTGGGGATCCAAATAGCTAGGAGTTGGGGGGCCGTACATAAACTTAATCTGACGAGGCTGGCGGAGCAGATGGAGGAGGACTTCAAACGATGGGGCATGTTGCCGCTCTCGCTAGCGGGTAGAGTGCAGTCGGTCAAATAGTGGTCCTCCCGAGGTTTCTTTTTGTGTTCCAGTGCCTTCCAATTGTAATCACCAAGGCCTTTTTTAAGAGGGTAGGCAGGAGTATTATGGGTATTGTGTGGGCGAATAAGACCACGAGGGTAAGGAGGGGGTTTCTGGAGTGCAGTAGGGACCGAGGAGGGTTGGCGCTGCCGAATCTGGGTGGCTACTACTGGGCAGCAAATGTGGCGATGATCTGTAAGTGGGTGATGGAGGGAGAAGGGGCGGCATGGAAGAGGTTGGAGATGGCGTCCTGCAAGGAAACGAGCCTGGGGGCGCTGGTGACGGCACCGCTGCTGCTCTCGCCGACAAGGTACACGAGTCCGGTGGTGCCGGCAACGCTAAAGATCTGGGGCCAGTGGAGACGGCACAGGGGTGCAATGGGAGCCTCCGTGTGGTCCCCGATCAGGGGTAACCATCGGTTTGTCCCAGGAAGGATGAACGGGGGGTTTCAGAGCTGGCATTGAGCAGGGATTAGAAGAATGAGGGACCTGTTCATTGATGGGATGTTTGCGAGCCAAGGGGCACTGGAGGAGAAGTTTGGATTCTGGCAGGGGTTTGCGGATGTCATGTCCAAGGTGTTAAAAACAAGGGTGGCACAGAGTCCAGAGGTGGCGATTTTCGGAGTATCGGAAGACCCAGGAAATCAGGAGGAGAAAGAGGCAGACGTTCTGGCCTTTGCCTCCCTGGTAGCCCGGAGGCAGATATTATTAGCTTGGAAGGACTCAAAGCCCCCGAAGTCGGAGAACTGGCTAACTGACATGGCTAGCTTTCTCAGTTCGGAGAAAATCAAGTTCGCCCTGAGAGGGTCAATATTAGGGTTCGTCCGGAGGTGGCAGCCGTTCGTAGACTTCTTTGAGGAAAATTAACCGTCAGCAGAAGGGTGGCTGGGGTTTAGTTTAGTTTAGAGTAGGGTGTTGGAAAAGGTGGGACCTGTGAGGGAGGAAGACAGCTTTTGCATTATGTTTATATTTGTATGTATATTGTTTCTTCTGCTGTTGTTATAAAACCATAAATAGGCAGCACGGTGGCGCAGTGGGTTAGCCCTGCAGCCTCACGGTGCCGAGGTCCCAGGTTTGATCCCGGCTCTGGGTCACTTTCCGTGTGCAGTTTGCACATTCTCCCCGTGTTTGCGTGGGTTTTGCCCCCACAACCCAAAAGATGTGCAGGCTAGGTGGATTGGCCACACTAAAAATTGGGGGGGGGGAATGAATTGGGTACTCAAAATTTTTTTTAAAAAATGAAACCATAAATACCTCAATAAAATGTTTATTAAAAAAAAACATTGACAAACCTACAACTTCTACCACCTAGAAGGACAAAGGTAGCAAGTGCATGGGAATACTATCTGCATGTTCCCTTCCCACCAGACTTGGAAATATATCCCCCATTCTTCATTGTCGCTTGGTAAAAACTCAGGAACTCCCTCCCTAAAAGCACTCTGGGCGTGTCTACAGCACATGGATTGCAATGGCTTGAGAACATGGCTCAGCACCCCCTTCTCAAGGGTAATTTTGGATAGACAATAAATGCTGTCCTTACCTCTGATACTTACATCTCAAGAATGAATAAAAAAGTATTCAAACATTAATTGACCATTAAAAACTTACCCCATAATAACGGGTCCAGCATATTTTCCAATTTTTCCTGCCAAAATATAAGAGATGAAAGAATTTTAGAATGTTAAATTCAGTAGAGGAGTACTATCTTCAGGTCAGGAATGAAGCAGGTTAAGCACAATCTATGTTGTGAAGAGAATAAATCTGGTATCAGTGGGATGTACTTATTAGTACAATTTATCTACTTAGAATCATAGAATGTTTAAGGCATAGATGACAACATTTGGTCTATCGAGTCTGCACTGGCTCTCTGGAAGAACAACTCACCTCGACCCACATCCTTGCCTTTTTTCTAGGGTCCTACAAATGTGCTCTCTTCAGATAATTATCCAATTTTCTTTTGAATGCCTCGATCGAATGGGTGTCGAATTACACTCTCAGGCAGTGCATTCAAAATACTAACCACTCTTAAAAATGTTTTTCCTCATGTCACCATTGCTTCTTTTGTCAATTAACTTTATTGGTGTCCTCTGGTTCTCAATCCTTCTGCCAACAGGGGCATTTTCTCTATCTACTCTGCCCAGATCCCTGATGATTTTGAACACCACAATCAAATTTCTTTCTCACCGTCTCTTCTCCATGGGTGGCATGGTGATGCAGTGGTTAGCACTGCTGCCTCCCGGCACCGAGGACCTGGGTTCTATCCCTGCCTCGGGTTACTGTCCGTGCGGAGTTTGCACATTTTCCCCCTGTCTGCGTGGGTCTCACCCGCACAACCCAAAAAGATGTGCAGGGGAGGTGGATTGCCCCTTAATTGGGAAGAAGAAAAAATTGGGTACTTTAATTTTTTTTTTTTTTTAAATCTTCTCTTCTCCAAGCAGAACAGCTCCAGCTTCTCCAATCTATCCACATATCTGAAGTTCCTCATCCTGTGAACCATTCTCACGAATGCACTTTCTCTGAAGTCTTCACAACTTTCCTCCAGTTGAAGCAAAACCAGTGTCTTATACAGGTTTATAACTTGGCTTTGTACTCTATGTTCCAAAATCAAATTTAGCCTGCCACTTGTCCGCCGGTTCCACTGTATCCTTTTGTTCTTTAACATGATCCTCCTCAAGTTCACAATGCTTCCATGTTTTTATGTCACCCACAAATTTTGAAATTGTACCCTATACACCAAAGTCTAGATCATCAATATCTATCAAGAAAAGCAGTGTTCCCAATACCGACCCTTGGCAAATTTCATTATAAACCTTCCTATAAACAGACTGAAAAACAACTACACTCTACTTCCCGTCAGTTAATTTCATATCCATGCTACTGGCTCTTTCATTCCTTGCAATGGAGGTGGTACAGCAAAGGTTTACTAAATTAACCCCTGGGATGAGGGAGTTGTCTTACAATGAAAGGCTGTGTAAATTGGGCCTATATTCTCTGGCGTTTAGAAGAGGGAGAGGTGACATCAATGAAATATGAAGGATTCTGAAGGGGCCCGGTAGGGTAGACATTGAGATATTGTTTCCACTGGTCGGGAATCTAAAACATGACAGCCCAGTCTCAGGAAAAGGGTCCTATAAGTTAAAACGGAGGAGGAGAAGAAATTATTTCACCTTAAACGGCAGTGAATCTTTCAAAGTCTCTATTCCAGGGGATTATGGATGCTCTATCATAGAAAACAATTAAGGGTGAGATAGATAGATTTTGTCTCTCAGAGAATCAAGGGATATGTGGCCGGAAAATTGGGGTTGAAGCCCAAGGTCAGCCATTATTGTTTTGAATGGCAGAGTAGGCTATACGATCTACTCCTGATCCTCTTTCTTGCGTTCCCTGCTTTCTTCACAGTCCTGTTATGTGGCACTTAATCAAATGCCATTTGCAAGTCCAGGTATCTACCGCATCACCCTTACCAGCCCTCTTGTTATCTCATTAAAAAACCTCAAGAAAGTTAGTTGAACACAATTTACCCACAGCAAATTTGTACCAACTTCCCTGAATTAATCTGCATTTGCCGAAGTAACTGCTAATTTTGACTCGAATTATCATTTCTAAAAGCTTTCCCACCATAGAGTTTAAATTGACTAGCCTGTTGTTGCTGGGCTTATCCCTACACCACCTTCTGAGCAAAAGGCGTGATATTCTCCAGTCATCTGCCACCTCATACCTGTATCTAATGAGAATTGGAACAATGTGGCCAGTACAGAATTACTATTTCAGGTCAATAACCTTTCATCAGAACAGATCAGCTTTACTAATTACTCTCCGAATATGTCCTGCCACTGTGCACATGCATTGCCAGGTCTCTCTGTCCTGGCACACTCTTTAAAACTATGCCAACTCATTTCCCGCCACCTAGAAAGATTAGGGCAGCAGGTGCATGGGAATACCACCACTTGCATGTTTCTTCACTGTTGCTGGGCCAAAATTCTGCAACTCCCTCCTGAACTGCACGGTGGATGTACCAGTGCAGTTCAACAGGAAGACTCACTACCTCAAGAGCAAATCGGGGATGGGCAACAAAAGCAGGTTTAGAGAGCAAAGCCCAAATCCCATTAAAGAACAAAAAAAGATTTTATTTTTTTAAGATGTAAGGTTTAAAGATGTATGAGGCAAGTTTTTTGTTTTACACAGAGCCTGGAACTCGGTCGGGGGAGGTAGTGGAATCAAATACAATGGTGACTTTTAAGTGGCGTCTTGACAAATGATGAATAGGATGGGAATAGAGGGATATGGTCCCCGGAAGGATAGGTGGTTTTAGTTCAGATGGGCAGCATGGTCGGTGCAGGCTTGGAGGGTCGAAGGGCCTGCTCCTGTGCTGTAATTTTTTTTGTTCTTTGTTCCTATTCCTTCTGTCAAGATGCATCACATCACACTTCTCTGTACTACATTCCATCTGCCACTTATTTGCTGGCCTATCAATGTCTTTTTGCAATTGACTGGTATCATCCTCGCTGTCTGCCACACTTCCAAGTTTAATAACTATACTGATTACATCAAATACACTACTCATCAATCCTCCTATGAAGGTTAAAAAATTCAAGTTAATCAGCAGATGGAGATCGCGCAATGATCTGCCATATACCTCCAGTCTTCCCCAGATCGGGAGGGATGCCAGAGGATTTTAAAATGTGACACCCCTGTTCAAGAATTCATTCACTATTCCATTATTAATATCACAAACTCACTCTCTAGAGGACTAATGCTCACTTTAAATTGCTCTTTTCCTTTTTTAATAACTGTAGAAACTCTTACTACCTGTTTTTATATTTCTCGCTAGCTTCCTCTCATACTTTACTTTAAGTCATCCTTTGCTGCTTTTTATAATCGGTCCAATCTTCTCTCCTGCCAAAAATCTTTGCAGAATTGTACACTTTTTCATCTAATTTTCTTTAGAGCAGGGAAGGTAGGGGAGGGGACGATCTGATTGAGATACATACGATTGAGGGTTATGGACAGGGTGGATATATAGCAGCTGTTCCCCTTAGTTGAAAGGTCAATAACGAGCATTTGCTGTGGTGGGATTCGAACCAGTGTCCCAAGCGCATTACCCTAGGATTACTAGTCCAGTGATAATACCACTACACCATTGCTTCTCTGTAAGCAGAGAAAAAGTTAACTTCATTCTTCGCTGCCTAGAATGCAGGTGAGACTTAATCTCAGTTTGGATTTCATGAGGAAAAAAACTGGAAGATTGCCTCGTTTGAAGCTAGTAGAAAAATCTACAGTGGTTTTCACCCTTGTGGTAAAAGTACCGAGCAGATGAGCTTGGAAGCATTGAGAATGCAAGGGACTGAGGTATCCACATTCAAGTAGTAGTAGATGAGTCTTATCTCTGAGAATAGCTGGAACAGAGAGTTTCCAGAGGACTGTGCCATATGTATGGGTAGTCCCTACAAAAGTAAATAACTTTTAAGATTGACGTGACTCTAGGAAAAAGCTTGTTGAAGTAAGAGAGTAAAACGGAGTACAAAACATAGTTATAACTTACAGTAATAAGACTTGGCTATGCTTTAATTACTTACATACAATAAAGTTTGTTTTTGTTCAAAATGTGGTGTACTGGTGTTTGGTTTTCTCTTCAAATGCTAGCAGGATGGCAACAAAATCTGTTATTATGAACAGATATTTTTTATTGTGATGTTAACTGATAAATAATAAACTATCCTGCTCGACTTCAAAATGGAGCCACGGGGATCTTCTTCACACTATCGGGCGCAGGTTTAACGTCTCATTGGAAAGACAGAACCTGCAACTGAGCAATTCTCCCTCAGTGCAGTATTTTTGTTGATTTTTTTTGCTAAAATGCAAGAATGGGACATGAACCTTGTGATTGCGAGGCAGGGATGGTACTGCCATCCGAGTCACAGCTGACACACACCTGATCACTTGCTCTTCCAGAGAGCCAGTATAAGCCCGACAGGCCGAATTACCTGTTTATTTCAAAACCATGATTCCGTGAAGCGTCTAAGGGTTATTTACCAAATACAAGGCCGGATAAACGCAGATCAACAGTGAGCAGCCTTGCCAATAATACTTTAAGCGTCATAGTTACTTAAAACGTCACATTTCAGCTAGACAACAAGCAGTGCCCGATTTATATTTTTTAGAAGGCCGAACCTTTCCAAATTAAACGTTAGTTAAGTCTACATGTTTTCATTTAATATCAATTCCCCCAAGCAGGCCCGCTAAAGAGCGGTAAACAAAGCGAAAGTCTGTCTTACTGATGCGCCTCCAACGGCTGCGGCCTTTGGCGGCCGGACCTACCCAAGCCAGAGCCCGGGAGCAACAGAGCCAGCGAGCCGTCAGCGACATGGGGAAGCCGGCCCGGGGCTCCTGTGGACGCTCCGCAGCTTCCTCACAAGACGCAAATGGGAGCAACGTAACGCGGTGCGGCCACAACGGCGCAAACATGCAGGAATAATCCGAATATGGGGGCGCGAACTTCAAATCGTGGCTGAGAAAGGGGGGAGTCCGTCAGCAGCCCGAGAGGAAACAACCGCCCAAAGCCACAGGTGCCAGTTAATGGTCGCAGTACCTGACATTCAGGAGCACATCCAAGTAGAAAGCATCCCCTTCCGAGCTAAACTCATGGTTTCAGAGAGAAATTCAATCACCTGAAACTTGTTTTCTTTACCCTTCTGCCTCGAGATTTTTTTAAAATCGAGAAATAGATTGTAATTGACACGTCTTTAACGTTATATTGATGTTAGTGGGTTTCGCTATTGATCATTAAACATCCAGAAGGATGCATAATTGCAAAAGGGAATTGAGAGGAAAGCAGAAGGAAAATGCTGGAAAATCTCAGTAGGTCTAGCAGCATCTGTAGGGAGAGAAAAGAGCTAACATTTAAGGGGCATCTTGACAAATACATGAATAGGATGGGAATAGAGGGATACGGACCCAGGAAGTGTAGAAGATTGTAGTTTAGTCGGGCAGCATGGTCGGCACGGGCTTGGAGGGCCGAAGGGCCTGTTCCTGTGCTGTACATTTCTTTGTTCTTTGTTGTTTTTCAGTTATGGAGCGTGTTTCAGTAATAATACAGTTGGCCATATATTTAATAAAAATGTTTTTGTTGTTATCCACATACATGAATACTGACCACAGTAGCTCAACTCACACCATCTCTCTCGACTTCTTCATTGTTGTTCCATTATTAAACTGCTTCTCTGACTACAGTTTTGGATGGCTGATATGCCATCAATTAAGACAGAGAACGCAGAGTGAATTAACTATGGCTTTAATAGACATACAACAGAGCTGGCAACGTGCCCCAGAATGAGGCAGTATGAGAGGTCGGCATCTTATATACCCAGGCACTAGGGGGAGGAGCCACAGGCAGAGCCAAAACCGTACAACATGTAATATATTGGCAGTACTGTACAACACGTAATACTGTGGCAGCACAATACAACACAGTGGTTTCACCACATTCAGCCCCTGTTTTTTTAAAAAGTCCGGCGGGAGTGAAGTGAACAAGTAGCGTCAGGGATTGAGTCTGACGGGGGATTTGATTGTCCACCGTGACCGCCTCGGCTGAAGTGTTGAGGCCTGCGTGCCCGGGAGCAAGACAGCTTCTGTGTTCTCAGGCAGGTGGGCAACAATGTGGGAAGGGGGTATAGGGTTGGGTCGAGTAGTAGTGGAGAGGGGAGTAATAGAGTCGGGAGCACCGGTGACAGTCGCTGGGGAACCTGCAGGGGCCAAATCCCGAAGGGAGACTGTGTCCTCCTGTCCGTCATGGTGAGCCACGTAGGCGTACTGGGGATTCACATGGAGGAGAAGGACCCTCTCTACCACAGGATCCTACTTATGAGTCCTCACATGTCGTCGGAGGAGGACAGGCCCTGGAACCGTCAGCCAGGTCGGGAACGAGACCCCCGAGATGAACCTTCTGGGGAAGGCAAACATCCTCTCATGGGGGGTCACATTAGTAGCGGTGCAGAGAAGCGCCTGGATGGATTGGAGCGCATTGGAAAGGACCTCCTGCCAACGGGAGACCTATAGACTGTAGGGCAAGAAGGACGGCCTTCCAGACCGTCGTGTTCTCCCTCTCCACCTGTCCGTTCCCCTGGGGATTGTAGCTGGTAGTCCTGCTTGAGGCGATGCCCTTGCTAAGCAGGAACTGACGCAGCTCATCACTCATGAAGGAGGAACCCCGATCACTATGGATGTAAGTGGGGAAACCGAACAAGGTGAAGACACTGCTCAGGGCATTGATGACTGTGGCAGAGGTCATGTCTGGGCATGGGATGGCGAAAGGGAAATGTGAGTACTCGTCAAGGATGTTGAGGAAGTACACGTTACGGTCAGTGGAGGGGAGGGGCCCTTTGAAATCAATGCTGAGGCGTTCAAAGGGGCGTGAGGCCTTTACCAGGCGTGCTCTGTCTGGCTGATAGAAGTGTGGTTTGCACTCCGCGCAGACCTGGCAGTCCCTGGTCATGGTCCTGATCTCCTCGATGGAGTAAGGCAGAACATAAGAACTAGGAGCAGGAGTAGGCCATCTGGCCCCTCGAGCCTGCTCCACTATTCAATGAGATCATGGCTGATCTTTTGTGGACTCAGCTCCACTTTCCGGCCCGAACCCTTAATCCCTTTATTCTTCAAAAAACTATCGATCTTTATCTTAAAACCATTTAATGAAGGAGCCTCTACTGCTTCATTGGGCAAGGAATTCCATAGATTCACAACACTTTGGGTGAAGAAGTTCCTCCTAAACTCAGTCCTAAATCTATTTCCCCTTATTTTGAGGCTATGCCCCCTAGTTCTGCTTTCACCCGCCAGTGGAAACAACCTGCCCGCATCTATCCTATCTATTCCCTTCATAATCTTATATGTTTCTATAAGATCCCCCCTCATCCTTCTAAATTCCAACGAGTACAGTCCCAGTCTACTCAACCTCTCCTCGTAATCCAACCCCTTCAGCTCTGGAATTAACCTAGTGAATCTCCTCTGCACACCCTCCAGTGCCAGTACATCCTTTCTCAAGTAAGGAGACCAAAACTGAACACAATACTCCAGGTGTGGCCTCACTAATACCTTATACAATTGCAGCAGAACCTCCCTAGTCTTAAACTCCATCCCTCTAGCAATGAAGGACAACATTCCATTTGCCTTCTTAATCACCTGTTGCACCTGAAAACCAACTTTTTGCGACTCATGCACTAGCACACCCAGGTCTCTCTGCACAGCAGCATGTTTTAATATTTTATCATTTAAATAATAATCCCTTTTGCTGTTATTCCTACCTAAATGGATAACCTCACATTTGTCAACATTGTATTCCATCTGCCAGACCCTAGCCCATTCACTTAGCCTATCCAAATCCCTCTGCAGACTTCCAGTATCCTCAGCACCTTTTGCTTTACCACTTATCTTAGTGTCGTCTGCAAACTTGGACACATTGCCCTTGGTCCCCAACTCCAAATCATCTATGTAAATTGTGAACAGTTGTGGGCCCAACACTGATCCCTGCGGGACACCACTAGCTACTGATTGCCAAACAGAGAAACACCCATTAATCCCCACTCTTTGCTTTCTATTAATTAACCAATCCTCTATCCATGCTACTACTTTACCCTTAATGCCATGCATCTTTATCTTATGCAACAACCTTTTGTGTGGCACCTTGTCAAAGGCTTTCTGGAAATCCAGATATACCACATCCATTGGCTCCCCGTTATCTACCGCACTATTAAAGTCCTCAAAAAATTCCACTAAATTAGTTAGGCACGACCTGCCCTTTATGAACGCATGCTGCATCTGCCCAATGGGACAATTTCCATCCAGATGCCTCGCTATTTCTTCCTTGATGATAGATTCCAGCATCTTCCCTACTACCGAAGTTAAGCTGACTGGCCTATAATTACCCGCTTTCTGCCTACCTCCTTTTTTAAACAGTGGTGTCACGTTTGCTAATTTCCAATCCGCCGGGACCACCCCAGAGTCTAGTGAATTTTGGTAAATTATCACTAGTGCATTTGCAATTTCCCTAGCCATCTCTTTTAGCACTCTGGGATGCATTCCATCAGGTCCAGGAGACTTGTCTACCTTTAGCCCCATTAGCTTGCCCATCACTACCTCCTTGGTGATAACAATCCTCTCAAGGTCCTCACCTGTCATAGCCTCATTTCCATCAGTCACTGGCATGTTATTTGTGTCTTCCACTGTGAAGACCGACCCAAAAAACCTGTTCAGTTCCTCAGCCATTTCCTCATCTCCCATTATTAAATCTCCCTTCTCATCCTCTAAAGGACCAATATTTACCTTAGCCACTCTTTTTTGTTTTATGTTCAGGTTGCGGGCCTTGATAAAGTGGAAAAACCGGGTGACCCCCAGGTGACAGTGGTCATTGTGGAGGGCCTGCAATCGGTCTATTTGTGCGCTGGCACAAGTACCGCGGGAAAGGGCACCTGGGGGCTCATTAAGCTTCCCAGGACGATGCTGGATATAATAGTTGTAGGTGGAGAGTTCGATCCTCCACCTCAATATCTTATCGTTCTTGATCTTGCCCTGCTGTGTGTCACTGAACATGAAGGCAACCGACCGTTGGTCAGTGAGGAGAGTGAATTGCCTGTCGGCCAGGTAATGCCTCCAATATCGCACAGCTTCCACAATGGCTTGGGCTTCCTTTGCGACGGAGGAGTGCCAAATTTCTGAAGCCTGGAGGGTGCGGGAGAAGAAAGCCACGGGCCTTCCTGCCTGGTTGAGGGTAGCAGCCAGGGCAAAGTCAGACGCATCGCACTCTACCTGGAACGGGATGGATTCGTCCACGGCGTGCATCGTGACCTTGGCAATATCTGCCTTGATGCGGTCGTAGGACAGGCGAGCCTCAGCCATCAGGGGAAAAATGGTGGATTTGATGAGTGGGCGGGCCTTGTCCACATAATTGGGGACCCGCTGGGCATAGTACGAAAATAACCCCAGGCATCTCTTCAGGGCCTTGGGGTAGTTGTGTGTGTGTGTGTGTGGGGGGGGGGGGCGGGAAATTGCATGCGGTCAGGGTCGGGCCCTAGGACTCCGTTTTCCACGACGTAGCCAAGGATGGCTAGTCGGGTTGTGCGGAAAACGCATTTCTTCTTATTATATGTCACAGTAAGAAGTCTTACAACACCAGGTTAAAGTCCAACAGGTTTGTTTCGATATCACTAGCTTTCGGAGCGCTGCTCCTACCTCAGGTGACAGATTAATATGTCAGATTAAGGGTTTTCCGGGTGCGGCGATGACCAGCTGAGTCGCACGTTTCGGCAGCTCCCTGTGAAACGGACTTTTGGGCTCTTGATAGGAGCCCCAACGGCAATTTTAACGGCTGAAAACACCGTGCGGTAAACCAGAAGGGTGTTCCCCCTGGACACGGATGGAAAAAGGAGAGGAAAGTGGCCGGATTGCAGCGGATCCTTTGGAGCAGCGGCAAGGAAGGCAAGCAGAAACCAAGATGGCGTCGGAAGGTGGCAGTTTCATATGGGGCCCTGAACAACAAGAGTTTTTGAAACGCTGCGTGGAGGAGATAAAAAAGGAAATGAAGAAAGAGTTGTTGGCCCCGATATTACAGGCGATTGAAGGGCTGAAAGAGGAACAAAAGACCCAGGAGCAGGAGCTTCGGGTCGTGAAGGCGAAAGCAGCAGAGAATGAAAACGATATACAGGGCCTGGTGGTGAAGTCGGAGATACAGGAGGCACACCAGAAACGATCTGTGGAGAGGTTGGAGGCACTGGAAAATAACGCAAGGAGGAACAACTTGAGGATTCTTGGCCTTCCTGAAGGTGTGGAGGGGGCGGACGTCGGGGCATATGTGAGCACGATGCTGCACTCGTTAATGGGAGTGGAGGCCCCGACGGGTCCGTTGGAGGTGGAGGGAGCATACCGAGTTATGGTGCGAGGATCGAGAGCAGGAGAAGCTCCCAGAGCCATAGTGGTGAGATTTCTCCGTTTTAAGGATAGAGAAATGGTCCTTAGATGGGCGAAGAAAACTCGGTGTAGTAAATGGGAGAACGCGGTGATCCGCGTCTATCAAGATTGGAGTGCGGAGGTGGCGAGAAGGAGGGCGAGCTTTAATCGGGCCAAAGCGGTACTTCACAAAAAAAAGATAAAGTTTGGAATGCTGCAACCGGCAAGACTGTGGGTCACATATCAAGGGAGGCACCACTACTTTGAGACGGCGGATGAAGCGTGGACTTTTATTGTAGAAGAAAAATTGGAATGATTGGACTACGAAAATGAACATTTGGACAAAGTGGTGGGACGAGTGGGGGGGGTGCGAAGAGGGATTGTATGATTAATCCTGCGGTATGGTAACTTTTCTTTCTCCCACAGGTGGTGATGGGGGGAGGTGGGGAGGGAGAGGAGATGGGGCGTTGGCCATGGGAGGCGGGGCCGAGGGAGAGGCGCGGGCTTGGTTCCCGCGCTATGATAATTATGGCGGGAATAGAGAAGCAGGAAGGAGGGGGCGCCGCACGGGGCGAGCCGTGATCACGGGGGGAAGCCGAGGTCAGCCAGAGTTTGCTGACTTATGGGAGCAACATGGGGGGAGTAATTACGCTAGCGGGGGGTCTAGCGGGGGGGGGGGGAGGGGGGAATTACTGGGTTGCTGCTGCTGGGGAAAGGGGGGAGTGGGTACGGGAAAGGATGGGCAGGGGGGGCACCGTCTGGGAGAAATACAGCTGCGTGGGAACTGGGTGAGAAGCTGGAAAAAGATGATGGCTAACCGGCAAGGGGGGGGGGGTGGGAAGCCCCCCAACTCGGCTGATCACGTGGAACGTGAGGGGGCTTAACGGGCCGATAAAGAGGGCACGAGTACTCGCACACCTTAAGAAACTTAAAGCAGATGTGGTCATGTTACAGGAAACGCACCTGAAACTGATAGATCAGGTTAGGTTGCGCAAAGGATGGGTAGGGCAGGTGTTCCATTCGGGGCTGGATGCGAAAAACAGGGGGGTGGCTATATTAGTGGGGAAGCGGGTAATGTTCGAGGCAAAGACTATAGTGGCGGATAACGGGGGCAGATACGTGATGGTGAGTGGCAAATTACAGGGAGAGATGGTGGTGTTGGTAAACGTGTATGCCCCGAATTGGGACGATGCCAATTTTATGAGGCGAATGCTCGGACGCATCCCAGACCTAGAGACCGGAAAGCTGATAATGGGGGGAGACTTTAACACGGTGTTGGAACCAAGGCTGGATAGGTCGAAGTCCAGGACTGGTAGGAGGCCGGCAGCAGCCAAGGTGCTTAAGGATTTTATGGAGCAGATGGGAGGGGTGGACCCGTGGAGATTCAGTAGACCTAGGAGTAAGGAGTTCTCGTTTTTCTCCTATGTCCATAAAGTCTATTCACGCATAGACTTTTTTGTGTTGGGTAGGGCATTGATCCCGAGGGTGAGGGGAACGGAATATACGGCTATAGCCATTTCGGATCATGCCCCACACTGGGTAGACTTGGAGATAGGGGAGGAAACAAGAGGGCGTCCACCCTGGAGAATGGACATGGGACTAATGGCGGATGAGGGGGTGTGCTTAAGGGTGAGGGGATGCATTGAAAAGTACTTGGAACTCAATGACAATGGGGAGGTTCAGGTGGGAGTGGTCTGGGAGGCGTTGAAGGCGGTGGTTAGGGGGGAGCTGATATCAATAAGGACACATAAAGGGAAGCAGGAGAGTAAGGAACGGGAGCGGTTGTTGCAAGAACTTTTGAGGGTGGACAGACAGTATGCGGAAGCACCGGAGGAGGGACTGTATAGGGAAAGGCAAAGGCTGCATGTGGAATTTGACTTGCTGACCACAGGCACTGCAGAGGCACAATGGAGGAAGGCGCAGGGTGTACAGTATGAATATGGAGAGAAGGCGAGCAGATTGCTGGCACACCAATTGAGGAAAAGGGGAGCAGCGAGGGAAATAGGGGGGGTGAGAGACGAAGATGGAGAGACGGAGCGGGGAGCGGAGAGAGTGAATGAAGTGTTTAAGACATTTTATAAAAAATTGTATGAAGCTCAACCCCCGGGTGGGAGGGAGAGAATGATGGAGTTTTTGGATCGGCTGGAAATTCCCAAGGTGGAAGAGCAGGAAAGGATGGGATTGGGAGCACAGATCACGGTAGAAGAAGTGGTGAAAGGAATTAGGAACATGCAGACGGGAAAGGCCCCGGGACCGGACGGATTCCCAGTTGAATTTTACAGAAAATATTTGGACTTGCTCGCCCCGCTACTGACGAGGACCTTTAACGAGGCAAAGGAAAGGGGACAACTGCCCCCGACTATGTCAGAAGCAACGATATCGCTTCTTTTAAAGAAGGAAAAGGATCCGCTACAATGCGGGTCCTACAGACCAATCTCCCTCCTCAATGTAGATGCCAAGGTCTTGGCCAAGGTAATGGCAATGAGAATAGAGAAATGTGTCCCGGGGGTGGTTCATGAGGACCAAACTGGGTTTGTGAAGGGGAGACAGCTGAACACGAACATACGGAGGTTGTTAGGGGTAATGATGATGGCCCCACCAGAGGGTGAAACGGAGATAGTAGTGGCGATGGATGCCGAGAAAGCATTTGATAGAGTGGAGTGGGATTATCTGTGGGAGGTGTTGAGGAGATTTGGATTCAGAGAGGGGTATGTTAGATGGGTGCAGCTGTTGTATAGGGCCCCAGTGGCGAGTGTGGTCACGAATGGACGGGGATCGGCATATTTTCGGCTCCATAGAGGGACAAGGCAGGGATGTCCTCTGTCCCCATTACTGTTTGCACTGGCGATTGAGCCCCTGGCGATAGCGCTGAGAGGTTCCAAGGGATGGAACCCTTGGAAAGTAGTGGCAAAGTTTAGAGTAGATGTACGAGGCAAGTTTTTTACGCAGAGGGTAGTGGGTGCCTGGAACTCACTACCGGAGGAGGTAGTGGAGGCAGGGACGATAGGGACATTTAAGGGGCATCTTGACAAATATATGAATAGGATGGGAATAGAAGGATACGGACCCAGGAAGTGTAGAAGATTGTAGTTTAGTCGGGCAGTATGGTCGGCACGGGCTTGGAGGGCCGAAGGGCCTGTTCCTGTGCTGTACATTTCTTTGTTCTTTGTTCTTTGTTTGTTGGATGGAGGGGAATACTTAGGGGAGGAGAAGAACACCGGGTATCTTTATATGCGGATGATCTGCTACTATATGTGGCGGATCCAGCGGAGGGGATGCCAGAAATAATGCGGATACTTGGGGAGTTTGGGGATTTTTCAGGGTATAAATTGAACATGGGGAAGAGTGAGCTGTTTGTGGTGCATCCAGGGGAGCAGAGTAGAGAAATAGAAGACCTACCGTTGAGGAAGGTAACAAGAGACTTTCGTTACCTGGGGATCCAGATAGCTAAGAATTGGGGCACATTGCACAGGCTAAATTTGACGCGGTTGGTGGAACAGATGGAGGAAGATTTCAAGAGATGGGATATGGTAGCATTGTCAATGGCAGGGAGGGTGCAGGCGGTTAAGATGGTGGTCCTCCCGAGATTCCTCTTTGTGTTTCAGTGTCTCCCGGTGGTGATCACGAAGGCTTTTTTCAAAAGGATAGAAAAGAGTATCATGGGTTTTGTTTGGGCCGGGAAGACTCCGAGAGTGAGGAAGGTATTCTTACAGCGTAGTAGGGATAGGGGGGGGCTGGCACTACCGAGCCTAAGTGAGTATTATTGGGCCGCTAATATTTCAATGGTGAGTAAGTGGATGGGAGAGGAGGAAGGAGCGGCGTGGAAGAGATTAGAGAGGGCGTCCTGTAGGGGGACCAGCCTGCAGGCTATGGTGACAGCCCCATTGCCGTTCTCACCAAGGAACTATACCACGAGTCCGGTGGTGGTAGCTACACTGAAGATTTGGGGACAGTGGAGACGACATAGGGGAAAGACCGGAGCACTGAGGGGGGTCCCCGATAAGAAACAACCATAGGTTTGCCCCGGGGGGAATGGATGGGGGATATGGAATGTGGCAAAGAGCAGGTATAACGCAATTGAAAGATCTATTTGTGGATGGGAAGTTTGCGAGTCTGGGAGCGCTGACCGAGAAATATGGGTTGCCCCAAGGGAATGCATTCAGGTACATGCAATTGAGGGCTTTTGCGAGGCAACAGATGAGGGAATTCCCGCAGCTCCCGACACAAGAGGTGCAGGACAGAGTCATCTCAAAGAAATGGGTGGGGGACGGTAAGGTGTCGGATATATATAGGGAAATGAGAGACGAAGGGGAGACTATGATGGACGAACTAAAAGGGAAATGGGAATAAGAGCTAGGGGAGGAGATTGAGGAGGGGATGTGGGCAGATGCCCTAAACAGGGTAAACTCGTCGTCCTCGTGCGCCAGGCTAAGCCTGATTCAGTTTAAGGTATTACACAGGGCACATATGACTGGAACACGGCTCAGTAAATTTTTTGGGGTGGAGGATAGGTGTGCGAGGTGCTCGAGAAGCCCAGCGAATCATACCCATATGTTTTGGTCATGCCCGGCACTACAGGGGTTTTGGATGGGGGTGACAAAGGTGCTTTCGAAAGTAGTAGGAGTCCGGGTCGAACCAAGCTGGGGGTTGGCTATATTTGGGGTTGCACAAGAGCCGGGAGTGCAGGAGGCGAAAGAGGCCGATGTTTTGGCCTTTGCGTCCCTAGTAGCCCGGCGCAGAATATTGCTAATGTGGAAAGAAGCCAAGCCCCCGGGGGTGGAGACCTGGATAAATGATATGGCGGGGTTCATAAAGTTAGAGCGGATTAAGTTCGTCCTAAGGGGGTCGGCTCAAGGGTTTACTAGGCGGTGGCAACCGTTCGTCGAATATCTTGCGGAAAGATAGATAGGGGAGAACAAAGAAGGCAGCAGCAGCGGCCCAGGACTTGGGGGGGGGGGGGGGGGGGGGGGATGGGGGGGGGGGGGGTGTGGCCTGAGACAAAGCAGTTGCCAATTAGGGCTAGTTTTTATTTTTTGTTATTTAATATTTATTTATTTGTTGTTTTTGTTTAAATTTAAAAAGGTCATTATTATCTGTATTGTTACAATGTTGTGTAAAGGATGCACAATGTACTGTGTTGGTTGAGCAAAAATTTTCAATAAAATATTATTTTAAAAAAAAAATATGTCAGATTAAGGAGCTGGGCAGCGTGGAGGAATTTCTTGAGGTTAGCGTCATGGTCCTGCTGATCATGGCCGCAGATGGTGACATTATCTCGATACGGGAGCGTGGCCCACAGCCCGTACTGGTCAACCATTCGGTCGAAGACCGAGACCCCATTGGTGACGCCGAAGGGAACCCGGAGAAAGTGGTAGAGGCGGTCAGCTGCCTCGAAGGCAGTGTACTGGCGGTCCTCCGGGCGGATAGGGAGCTGGTGGTGCGCGGACTTCAGGTCCACGGTGGCGAAGACCAGGTACTGCGCAATCTGATTGACCATGTCAGATATGCGTGGGAGTGGGTATGCATCAAGCTGCGTGTATCGATTGATGGTCTGACTGTAGTCAATGACCATCCGATGCTTCTCCCCAACCTTGACGACCACCACTTGAGCTCTCCAGAGGCTGTTACTGGCCTCTATGATCACTTCCCGCAGGAGTCGCTGAACCTCAGACCTGATTGAAGGTCATGTCCCGAGCACTGTATCGTCTGCTCTTAGTGGCGACGGGCTTACAGTCTGGGGTGAGGTTGGCGAAGAGCGAGGGAGGGGCGACTTTCAGGGTTGAGAGGCTACAGACGGTGAGTGGGGGCAGGGGTCCATCGAACATCAGGGTGATACTCTGGAGGTTGCACTGGAAGTCAAGACCCAGAAGAACTTCCGCGCAGAGGTGTGGGAGGACGTAGAGCCTAAAATATTTGAAATCTACGCCCTGTACCGTGAGAGTCACGACACAGTACCCACGGATTTGCACGGTATGCGACCCAGAGGCCAGGCAGATTCTCTGGGCTGTGGGTAAAACGGGAAGGTCGTAGCGCCGAACTGTGTCCGGGTGTATGAAGCTGTCTGTGCTCCCAGAGTCAAAAAGGCAGGCCGTCTCGTGGCCGTTGATCTATTTACATAGAATTTACAGTGCAGAAGAAGGCCATTCGGCCCATCAAGTCTGCACCGGCTCTTGGAAAGAGCACCCTACCCAAGGTCAACACCATCCACCCTATCCCCATAACCCAGTAATCCCACCCAACACTAAGGGCAATTTTGGACACTAAAGGCAATTTATCATGGCCAATCCACCTAACCTGCACATCTTTGGACTGTGGGAGGAAACCGGAGCACCCGGAGGAAACCCACGCACACACGGGGAGGATGTGCAGACTCCGCACAGACAGAGACCCAAGCCGGAATCGAACCTGGGACCCTGGAGTTGTGAAGCAATTGTGCTATCCACAATGCTACCGTGCTGCCCCTAATGGCCCCTAACTGGACCGCCATCATAGATTTTGCGAGGTGATGAGGCCGAGACTGGTCTAGTGAGATGGAGGCGGCCACGGGACGGCGGGCTGGCTTCAGACAGCAGGCGGGCCGGTCGAGGGTAGCAGAGACCAGTGGCGGGGTTCCGGGAGGCGGCGGTGGACTTCAAAAATGGCGTTGGGGATGCGGCGGTGGACTTCAAAAATGGAGTCAGAGATGCGGCGGCAGACTTCAAAAATGGCGTCGGAGATGCGGCGGTGGACTTCAAAAATGGTGTCGAAGATGATGTCCACAAGGGTGCCACACGGTCGGAGGCATAAGCACCCATGTTACGGAAGGCCACCTCCAGCGATTCAGCAAGCTGCACCGTTTCCCAGAGGTCGAGTGTCTCCCTCTCTAGCAGGTGCTGGCGAACGCAGTGTGAGTCAATGCCGGCAACATAGGCGTCCCGGATCAGAAGTTCAGTGTGCTTAGTAGCCAACACCGCCTCGCAGTTGCAGACCCCGCCGAGCACCCGCAAAACGCACAGAAATTCTGTCAGCGACTCTCCAGGGCGCTGACGCCACGTGGCAAGGAGGTGCATGGCGAACAGTCCGTTAATCCGTTTCACATACCGTCCTTTCAAGAGATTAATGGCTTCAGCAAACGAGGCCGCGTCCTGGAAGATGAGAAAAATTTGCGGGCTCACCCGGGAGATGAGGACTCGCAGCTTGTCCTCCTCGGTGACGGCGGCAGAATTGATGAAGGATTCTAGACAGCGTAGCCAGTGTGCGAAGATGACATCGGCGTCGGCTGATTGGGGGTCAACCTGCAGGAGGTCCGGTTTGAGGCCCAGATTCATGTTAAACAGCTCTTTAATTTAATGTAAGTCAATTAAATTAGATAGATAGAATTTGCAGTGCAGAAGGAGGCCATTCGGCCCATCGAGTCTGCACCAGCTCTTGGAAAGAGCACCCGACCCAAGGTCCACACCTCCACCCGATCCCCATAACCCAGTAACCCCACCCAACACTAAGGGCAATTTTGGACACTAAGGACAATTTATAATAGCCAATCCACCTAATCTGCACATCTTTGGACTGTGGGAGGAAACCGGAGCACCCGGAGGAAACCCACGCACACACGGGGAGGATGTGCAGACTCCGCACAGACAGTGACCCAAGCCGGGAATCGAACCTGGGACCCTGGAGCTGTGAAGCAATTGTGCTATCCACAATGCTACCGTGCTGCCCCAAATTGATATGCCATCAATTAAGACGGAGAACGCAGAGTGAATTAACTATGGCTTTAATTGACTTACAACTGAGCTGGCAGCGTGCCCCAGAATGAGGCAGTGTGAGAGGTCGGCAGCTTATATACCCAGGTCCTAGGGGGAGGAGCCACGGGCAGAGCCAAAACCGTACAACATATAATATAGTGGCAATACTGTACAACACGTAATACTATGGCAGCACAATACAACACAGTGGTTTCACCACAATGACAAGAACATAAACATTGGGAAGACTGAACTGTTTAAGTCGCTGCTCCAAACTCTGTTCTTCAACTTTCCATCCCACTCCAGCAAGTCTCAAATTAAGCCAGTCAATTTGGAAAATTTTGTGTCGCATTTATCTTTACATAGAACATAGAACAATACAGCGCAGTACAGGCCCTTCGGCCCACGATGTTGCACCGAAACAAAAGCCATCTAACCTACACTATGCCATTATCATCCATATGTTTATCTAATAAACTTTTAAATGCCCTCAATGTTGGCGAGTTCACTACTGTAGCAGGTAGGGCATTCCACGGCCTCACTACTCTTTGCGTAAAGAACCGACCTCTGACCTCTGTCCTATATCTATTACCCCTCAGTTTAAAGTTATGTCCCCTCGTGCCAGCCATATCCATCCGCGGGAGAAGGCTCTCACTGTCCACCCTATCCAACCCCCTGATCATTTTGTATGCCTCTATTAAGTCTCCTCTTAACCTTCTTCTCTCCAACGAAAACAACCTCAAGTCCGTCAGCCTTTCCTCATAAGATTTTCCCTCCATACCAGGCAACATCCTGGTAAATCTCCTCTGCACCCGCTCCAAAGCCTCCACGTCCTTCCTATAATGCGGTGACCAGAACTGTACGCAATACTCCAAATGCGGCCGTACCAGAGTTCTGTACAGCTGCAACATGACCTCCCGACTCCGGAACTCAATCCCTCTACCAATAAAGGCCAACACTCCATAGGCCTTCTTCACAACCCTATCAACCTGGGTGGCAACTTTCAGGGATCTATGTACATGGACACCTAGATCCCTCTGCTCATCCACACTTTCAAGAACTTTACCATTAGCCAAATATTCCGCATTCCTGTTATTCCTTCCAAAGTGAATCACCTCACACTTCTCTACATTAAACTCCATTTGCCACCTCTCAGCCCAGCTCTGCAGCTTATCTATATCCCTCTGTAACCTGCTACATCCTTCCACACTATCGACAACACCACCAACTTTAGTATCGTCTGCAAATTTACTAACCCACCCTTCTGCGCCTTCCTCTAGGTCATTGATAAAAATGACAAACAGCAACGGCCCCAGAACAGATCCTTGTGGTACTCCACTTGTGACTGTACTCCATTCTGAACATTTCCCATCAACCACCACCCTCCGTCTTCTTTCAGCTAGCCAATTTCTGATCCACATCTCTAAATCACCCTCAATCCCCAGCCTCCGTATTTTTTGCAATAGCCTACCGTGGGGAACCTTATCAAATGCTTTGCTGAAATCCATATACACCACATCAACTGCTCTACCCTCGTCTACCTGTTCAGTCACCTTCTCAAAGAACTCAATAAGGTTTGTGAGGCATGACCTACCCTTCACAAAGCCATGCTGACTATCCCTGATCATATTATTCCTATCTAGATGATTATAAATCTTGTCTCTTATAATCCCCTCCAAGACTTTACCCACTACAGACGTGAGGCTCACCGGTCTATAGTTGCCGGGGTTGTCTCTGCTCCCCTTTTTGAACAAAGGGACCACATTTGCTGTCCTCCAGTCCTCTGGCACTATTCCTGTAGCCAATGATGACATAAAAATCAAAGCCAAAGGTCCAGCAATCTCTTCCCTGGCCTCCCAGAGAATCCTAGGATAAATCCCATCAGGTCCCGGGGACTTATCTATTTTCAGCCTGTCCAGGATTGCCAACACCTCTTCCCTACGTACCTCACTGCCATCTATTCTATTAGCCTGGGGCTCAGCATTCTCCTCCACAACATTATCTTTTTCCTGAGTGAATACTGACGAAAAATATTCATTTAGTATCTCGCCTAGCTCTTCAGACTCCACACACAATTTCCCATCCCTGTCCTTGACTGGTCCTACTCTTTCCCTAGTCATTCGCTTATTCCTGACATACCTATGGAAAGCTTTTGGGTTTTCCTTGATCCTTCCTGCCAAATACTTCTCATGTCCTCTCCTTGCTCGTCTTAGCTCTCTCTTTAGATCCTTCCTCGCTACCTTGTAACTATCCATCGCCCCAACCGAAACTTCACACTTCATCTTCACATAGGCCTCCTTCTTCCTCTTAACAAGAGATTCCACTTCCTTGGTAAACCACGGTTCCCTCGCTCGACGCCTTCCTCCCTGTCTGACCGGTACATACTTATCAAGAACACGCAGTAGCTGATCCTTGAACAAGCCCCACTTATCCAGTGTGCCCAACACTTGCAGCCTACTTCTCCACCTTATCCCCCCCAAGTCACGTCTAATGGCATCATAATTGCCCTTCCCCCAGCTATAACTCTTGCCCTGCGGTGTATACTTATCCCTTTCCATCATTAACGTAAACGTCACCGAATTGTGATCACTGTCCCCAAAGTGCTCTCCTACCTCCAAATCCAACACCTGGCCTGGTTCATTACCCAAATAATCTTTTTTAGAGTCATTGGTAACACTGCAATGAAGTTACTGTTAAAACCCCCCAGTCGCCATACTACGGCGCTAGTTCAGGTACACTGAGGGAGAATTCAGATTGTCCAATTCATCTAACAATCTTGGGGGCGATCCTACAATATTGGGCCCAAGTGTTCGCGCAGTCGTGAATGCCGTCGCGTTTCACGACGGCGCGAATCGAGCCTGGGTACGACAGATTCTGGCCCCCACAGGGGGTCAGCACGACACTGGAGTGGTTCATGCCGCTCCAGCCTCCTTACATGGCCGTGCCAGACTGCGCATGCGTGGGGGACTTCTTTAGCACGCCGGCCCTGACCAACATGGGGTCAGTGTTCAGGGGCCAGCCACGCCAGGAAGTAGGCCCGGCGGGGGGGGGGGGGGGGAGAGGTCGGCCCGCCGATCAGTGGGCCCCGATCGCGGGCAAACCCCATCGGAGGCCCCCCCAGGTGAAGGAGCCCCCCTCCCCCCCCCCAACAGGACCCCCCCCCCAACTGTTCCCGCCGGCAGCGACCAGGGGTGAACGGCGCCGGCGGGACTCTGACGTATCGGCGCGGCCGCTCAGCCCATTCGGGCCGGAGAATCACCGGCCCCGCTGATTCCAGCAGCCCACAGCCGACTCCGCGGCAAACGCGCCGGCGCAAATGCCGGCGATTATCCGCACCTCGGAGAATTGCGCGCCGGTGTCAGGGTGCGGTTGCGGCGATTCTCCGGCCCAGCGCGGGGCTCGGAGAATCGCCCCCCCTCATCTTTCGGGATTTGTGGGAGGAAACCAAAGCACTCGGAGGAACCCACACAGACACGGGGAGAACGTGCAGTAGCCAGCTGGGATGGCCACTTCCAAAATACAAAATGGATGTTTTCAAAGATTGCAGGGAACTATGGACAATGTTAAGAAAGCAGGCAGGCACAGAGCCTGTACGTGTATTGGAACCACAGCTCCCAGATGAGACTGAAACTGTAGGGCCATTAGCGTATTGATGGCCCATCTCCGGGAACAAAGGGAGATACTCAAGTAACCGATCTGGCTCCAGACCTCACGGCGCCAGTTTCCCAAACTTAAGGCACAAACAAAGCCAGCCAACGGCCACCTAGGACACACCCAGCCATCAGGGCACCCACCCCTTTATTGGTCAAGATCAATACGAGTGATCAAGATATGGCCCGATTGATTGGGGCCAAGTTCAAGGCCCGCCCAAAAGTGCGCGAAGCCCCTTCGGGTATAAGAAGAAGGCCCAAGAGAGAATCGCTCTCTTGGAATTGGCTCTCAAAGCGGAGAGACCCTTCCACCAGCTGCACCAGAAGCAAGTAAGTCCAAGTTCAACGCTCGCTACCAGATGGACGATCTTAGCTGTTCTCCTGTACCCCCCCTTCGACCCCAGCAGCTTCAGACCCGAACAATGGCCATTGTTCCTCTGACTGAGTGGGCGCCCGAAGCTAAGTATAGGCTTCAGCAGTAGTGATAGTTTAATCTGTAGTATTTCGTGCATGAGTAGATATTGCTGTGTGTGTAAATAAATAGTATTGACTTTGAACTAACTAACTGGTGTACCGGCTCTTTGATCAGTATTCGGGTTTGAACCTTGTGGTGGTATCGAAAGATACCTGCCGACTCTGAAGCAAACGTAATTAGAATTAAGGAAGGTGACCATATTGACCGCCATATTTAGAACCAAATAAAGAGAGCAACATTTAACTGCTCTTCTGCTTTGAGGGTAGAAGTTAGCAACAAATGCAACCCCCACGATGACCACAAATTCTTACTGTTCTTGCCGGTCGCTCAGGCAGTGGAGAAACGGCACTGGTCCCCGCTCTGCCTGAAGAGCCCCTTTGGTCAACTACGCTTGAGCAGAGCACATACGGCACTGGTCACCGTCCTACCCGGGGATTCCACCCATTCTTGAGAAAGTGGGACCTTCATGAATAACCTCAGCCAATACAGGAATTGAACATGTGCTGTTGACCTTGCCTGAACTAGCTGTCCAGCCAAGTGAGCTAAACCAGCCCCCCGATTCCACCCATTCTTACCCGCCACGGCCCATACGCACCCCATTTTGGCGCTTTTAGTTCAAACCTCTTTTGTTTGTTTATGGCGACCCTTAGGTTGCTTCCAAATGCTATTTACATCCTCAAATACTGGGATGGTAGATCACACAGGCTGCGAGGCAGCTTGCACTGTGTCAGTATTTTTTTCGGATGTCTTGTCCCAAATATTTGGTTTAAAACATTTTTTTAAATGAGGGAGTCACAGATGGTGACCAATTATAATGAGTAATTGGCAATAAAAGACAGACAGACAGACACAAGAGATCTTAAACAAGATAATAACAGAAATTATGCTTCTGTCCATAGAACTCCGGAACCACAGAAGCTTCAAGAAGAAGAAAAGAAGAAGAAGAAAGAAGGAAAGATGAAGACAACCATAATGCTCTACAGTTGGATCTTAGCGGGATCCCTCCAGTTGCGCGCGGACACTACCCCCCTGACCCTTACCACACAGGCAGTGAATATTTCCCACCCCTGCCATACACTGTATCCTGAGGTAGTTACCGATACACCGACCTGGTGTGACAAGTTCATCACCTGGTATTCCCTGTCCTACATTGTGGAAGCACTGTTAGTACTGGCGATGCTCTGCAGTGTCGTTCAGACCCTTAGACTCAGGAAATGGCGAAGGAAAGCCTCCCGCACCCCGGTATACACCTTCAGATCCCCTATTTTCAGACTTCAACAGACCCCCCAACCCCTTTAAGTGAATTAAAGTACATCCGTTTTTTTGTGTGTTCGTTTCGTTCTAATAAAGACATGTAAAACTCTGTGCTTGACTGCCAAGCCAGAGAGACCTGTGTTGCTGCTATTGTACAGTTTAAAATGTTGTAAATTATTTTGATTGATCGAGGATAGTTTAGTTAAGGACAGTTAGAGGTTCCAGTTTTTTATTTTGTTATGCATGCCTGAATGTCAGAGGGCCCTGTCGAATTTTATAATGATGTATGTACATAAAATAATTTAGGTAAAAGTTGCAATTCATAGGACAGAGCAGTGTAGAGTCTGTCAGTGCTTATGGGTGCCCGACTTGGGAGGAGAACGAAGACGACGTGGTAATTTGATCCTTCACGCTTCGCATTGAGGATCACAAGGAGGGAGTGTAGTATTTATGGGATGGCCACTTCCAGAATACAAAATGGATGTTTGCAAAGATTGCAGGGAACTATGGACAATGCTACCTGTACCCCCCCCCCTTCGACCCCAGCAGCCTCAGACCCGAACAATGGCCATTGTTCCTCTGACTGAGTGGGCGCCCGAAGCTAAGTATAGGCTTCAGCAGTAGTGATAGTTTAGACTGTAGTATTTCGTGCATGAGTAGGTATTGCTGTGTGTGTAAATGAGGGGCATGGACAGGGTGGAAATGTTTATTTAGTTTATTTGGGATCACTAGCTTTTGGAGCGCAGCTCTTTCATCAGGTGAGTGAAGAGGAGGTTACACAACCACAGCATGTAAAGACAAAGCCAATTATGCAAGATGTTACTTTGAATGCGAATCTTTCCAGATAATTTAGTCTTTACAGGTCCAGACGGTGAGACTAGAGAGAGGGATAATCACAGGTTAAAGATGTGTCAATTGTTTCAAGCCAGGACAGTTGGTAGGATTTCACAAGCCCAGATCCGACCAAAGAACACACCCGCCAACTCAACAGACTAGTTAAGACCTTAGATCCAGACATTCAGAGCACCCTACGTGCTCTCATCCCATGTAATTAGAATTAAGAAATTCCCTGCATTAGAGATCTCTATTGCCTCCCGAAAATACACAAGGCCAACATACCAGGCCGTCCTATCGTATCAGGCAATGGGACCCTGTGTGAGAACCTCTCTGGCTACATCGAGGGTATCTTGAAACCCATCGCACAAGGAACCCACAGCTTCTGTTGCGACACTATGGACTTCTTACAGAAACTCAGCATCCATGCTGACCATAATGTACCAACCTCCCACATCCAATGGAGCAAATGGAGTTTAATGTAGAGAAGTGTGAGGTGATTCACTTTGGAAGGAATAACAGGAATGCGGAATATTTGGCTAATGGTAAAGTTCTTGGAAGTGTGGATGAGCAGAGGGATCTAGGTGTCCATGTACATAGATCCCTGAAAGTTGCCACCCAGGTTGATAGGGGTGTGAAGAAGGCCTGTGGAGTGTTGGCCTTTATTGGTAGAGGGATTGAGTTCCGGAGTCAGGAGGTCATGTTGCAGCTGTACAAAACTCTGGTACGGCTGCATTTGGAGTATTGCGTACAGTTCTGGTCACCGCATTATAGGAAGGACGTGGAGGCTTTGGAGCGGGTGCAGAGGAGATTTACCAGGATGTTGCCTGGTATGGAGGGAAAATCTTATGAGGAAAGGCTGATGGACTTGAGGTTGTTTTCGTTAGAGAGAAGAAGGTTAAGAGGAGACTTAATAGAGGCATACATAGAACATAGAACATAGAACAATACAGCGCAGTACAGGCCCTTCGGCCCACGATGTTGCACCGAAACAAAAGCCATCTGACCTACACTATACCATTATCATCCATATGTTTATCCAATAAACTTTTAAATGCCCTCAATGTTGGCGAGTTCACTACTGTAGCAGGTAGGGCATTCCACGGCCTCACAAAGTTGCCACCCAGGTTGATAGGGTGGTGAAGAAGGCCTATGGAGTGTTGGCCTTTATTGGTAGAGGGATTGAGTTCCGGAGTCAGGAGGTTATGTTGCAGCTGTACAGAACTCTGGTACGGCCGCATTTGGAGTATTGCGTACAGTTCTGGTCACCGCATTATAGGAAGGACGTGGAGGCTTTGGAACGGGTGCAGAGGAGATTTACCAGGATGTTGCCTGGTATGGAGGGAAAATCTTATGAGGAAAGGCTGATGGACTTGAGGTTGTTTTCGTAAGAGAGAAGAAGGTTAAGAGGAGACTTAATAGAGGCATACAAAATGATCAGAGGGTTAGATAGGGTGGACAGTGAGAGCCTTCTCCCGCAGATGGAAATGGCTAGCACGAGGGGACATAGCCTTAAACTGAGGGGTAATAGATATAGGACAGAGGTCAGAGGTAGGTTCTTTACGCAAAGAGTGGTGAGGCCGTGGAATGCCCTACCTGCAACAGTAGTGAACTCGCCAACATTGAGGGCATTTAAAAGTTTATTGGATAAGCATATGAATGATAATGGCATAGTGTAGGTTAGATGGCTTTTGTTTTTTGACTTCCCATGTCAGTGCAACTTCGTGGGCCGAAGGGCCTGTACTGCGCTGTATCGTTCTATGTTCTATCCGAGACTTTTCTACCCGCCTCAAACACCACCCGCTTATTGATCAGGATCGCGACACCTCTAGTCTTTGAATCTAGTCCCGAGTGAAAGACCTGACTGACCCAGCCTTTCCTCAATCTAATCTGGTCAGCTATTCTAAGGTGCGTCTCCTGCAACATTACCACGTCCGCCTTCAGTCCCCTCATATGCGCAAACATGCGTGCCCTCTTGACTGGGCCATTTAGCCCTCGTACATTCCAGGTGATCAGCCTAGTTGGGGGGCTCATTGACCCCCCCCTTCGCCGATCAGCCATCCCCTTTTTTGGGCCAGCCTCCAGCCCGTGCTCCATGCCTCCACCGGCCCGCACCCAGACAGCCTCCGCCCCAACCTCCTCTCTGTCCCTTAGCACAAGTTCCACCCTTGTCAGCAGAACATTTCCCCCCCCCTAGTAACAACACAATATAACTCAACCCCTTTGATAAACCTAACATATACACCCCCCCCCCACTATGCTTCCGTGAGCTAGCCCGCCCAGCTAGCTAGGTGGCCCCCACCCCTTGTGCCGAAAAGTCTCCCACCTATTGTTCCCTCCCCCCCCGTTCATACATACACATTCCAATGACAAACAATCCCAACATAATTGCCCGACAAAACAAAAAGAGGAAGAAAAAAAAATGCTAACAAAGATCAAGTAAGAGATCCAAAATCTAAACAAGCACACCTCCATCCCCCAACAGTGCAAATGTAAACCTTAACTCACTCAGCTCTGCCACTGGTCCCAAATCAACACAGAAGGCATTACAAACCGCTTCCACAAAATGAAAAACGAGAAACTTTTTTTTTAAAAACATGAACGTTGCAGCAAAGTTCAAAAGTTCTCAGTCCACCACCAGTCCTTTCCTTTTCGTGGAGTCCAGCGCATCCTCAGGCGACTCAAAATATAAGTTCCTCGTACGTGACCCAGAGACGGGTCGGATACAACAGTCCAAACTTCACCTTTTTCTTAAAAAGGATCGACCTGATTTGGTTAAAGCCCGCTCTTCTCCTGGCTACCTCCACACTCAGGTCTTGGTAGATGTGCAGGATACTGTTGTCCCATTTACAGCTCCGTGTCTGCGTTCCTTATCCAAGTACCTGTGGAATCTCACCACCATTGCCCTCGGGGGGTCTCCCATTCACGGCTTCCTTGCAAGTGCTCTGTGAGCTCTGTCCACCTCCATGGGTCGGGAGAATGCCCCAACCCCAGCAGCTTCTCAAACATTTAAAAAATATATATATTTTTATTAAGGTATTAGCAAAATGTTATAACAATAACAAAAACAATAACATTAACATGGTAAAATAAACATTTCCCCACCCGACCCAATCTTTACACACCTCAACCATCTAACACCTATCTGCGCACCCCCCACCCCCCCTTCGGAATGCTGCTTCCACCGACATTTTAATTTTCCCCGAGAAAGTCGACGAACGGCTGCCACCTCCGAGAGAACCCCAACATTGACCCTCTCAAGGCAAACTTTATTTTCTCAAGACTGAGAAACCCAGCCATGTCACTAACCCAGGTCTCTACACTCGGGGGCTACGTGTCGCTCCACATTAAAAATATCCATCTCCGGGCTACGATGGAGGCAAAGGCCAGGACGTCGGCCTCTGTCACCCCCTGAACTCCCGGCTCTTCCGACACTCCAAAGATCGCTACCTCTGGACTCAGCACCACCCGTGTTTCTAGCACCACGGACATTGCCTTCATAAACCCCTGCCAAAACCCTCTGAGCTTCGGGCATGCCCAAACATGTGGACATGGTTTTCTGGGGTTCCCGCACACCTCGCACATCTATCTTCTACCCTGAAAAACTTGCTTATCCTCGCTGCCGTCATGTGTGCCCGGTGGACAACCTTAAATTGTATTAGGCTAAGCCTGGCACATGATGAGGAGGAATTGACTCTGCTTAGGGCGTCCGCCCATAGACCCGCTGTGGTAGTCTGTGCTAGAAGGATTACGGTACCTGGTAATGCCGGAATACCATTGGTGGAGAATGTACTTGTTCCCATTGGTTAAGCTTGTATGTTAGCTCCGCCCTGCAAGGCGGGGTAGAAGAGCCCGTGCCGCCCCAGCAGCTTTCTTCTGTGCCTGCGCTGCTGGGGGAAATATCCAGCGTATTAAAGCCTTCAATTGTCTCCAATCTCGCTTCTGGAGTTATTGATCGTGCATCAATTTAATACGCTAGTTTTTAAAGAATGGAGCTCCGAATAAAGCCGGAGTGTCTGCAACTCAGCCCCCAAGCGGCAAACTCAGCGGCAACCTTCAAGCATTGGCTGGCGTGCTTCAACGGATATCTCGGGACGGCCAAAAACACACCCACAGGAGAACAGAAACTACAAGTTCTGCACTCGAGGGTGAGCCCAGAAATCTACACCCTCATCGAGGACGCGGACGATTTTGATGCAGCAATGGAGCTGCTTAAAGGACATTATATTCGCTAGGTCTACGCCCGACATCTACTAGTGACGAGGCGACAAATCCCTGGGGAATCACTGGAAGAATTCTACCGTGCGCTCCTGGTGTTGGGGAGAAACTGCAGCTGCCCGCAAGTTTCGGACAGCGACCACACAGAACCTTTGATCCGGGACGCTTTCGTTGCAGGTATGCTGCCCTCCCAAATCCGCCAGCGATTGCTGGAGAAAGAGACAGTAGGCCTCAAGGAAGCATGGGCCCTTGCCGGCTCCCTGGACGTGGCCTCCCGAAACACCCGCGCTTACGTCCCCGACCGCGCAACAGCCCCCTGGAGAGCTCAAGTAGTGGTTGTAAAGACCGGGGAGAAGCATAGAATGGTCATCGACTACAGTCAGACCATCAACAGGTTTACGCAGCTTGACGCGTACCCTCTCCCCCGCATATCCGAGCTGGTCAACAGGATCGCGCAATACAAGGTCTTCTCCATGGTGGATCTTAAGTCCGCCTACCACCAGCTCCCCATCCGCACTAGTGACCGCAAATACACTGCCTTCGAAGCACATGGGTGGCTCTACCACTTCTTAAGGGTTCCCTTCGGTGTCACTAATGGGGGTCTCGGTCTTCCAACGAGAGATGGACCGAATGGTTGACCGGTACGGTTTACGGGCCACATTCCCGTACCTCGATAATGTCACCATCTACGGCCACGACCAGCAGGACCATGACATCAACCTCCTAAAATTTCTCCAGACCGCAAAAATCCTTAACCTCGCGTATAACAAGGATAAATGCGTGTTCAGCACTGACCGCCTAGCCATCCTCGGCTACGTAGTGCATAATGGAGTTATAGGTCCCGACCCTGAACGCATGCGCCCCCTTATGGAGTTCCCCCTCCAAGGCCCTGAAGCGCTGCCTAGGTTTTTTTTGCTACTATGCCCAGTGGGTCCCCAACTATGTGGACAAGGCCCGTCCACTGATCCAATCCACAGTTTTTCCCCTGTTGATAGAGGCCCGCCAGGCCTTCAGCCGCATCAAAGCAGACATTGCAAAGGCCCCGATGCACGCCATCGACGAGTCCCTCCCCTTCCAGGTCGAGAGCGACGCGTCCGACGTAGCTCTGGCGGCCACCCTCAACCAAGCGGGTAGACCCGTGGCCTTCTTCTCACGCACACTCCACGCATCCGAAATGCGCCATTCCTCAGTCGAAAAGGAGGCCCAGGCCATAGTAGAAGCTGTGCAACATTGGAGGCATTACCTGGCCGGCAGGAGATTCACTCTCCTCACTGACCAATGGTCGGTTGCTTTTTTGTTCAATAATGCACAGCGGAGCAAGATAAAAAACGACAAGATCTTATGGTGGAGGATCGAACTCTCCACCTACAACTATCATAGATTATCATAGATTATCATAGAATTCACAGTGTAGAAGGAGGCCATTCGGCCCATCGAGTCTGCACCGGCTCTTGGAAAGAGCACCCTACCCAAGGTCAACACCTCCACCCCATCCGCATAACCCAGTAACCCCACCCTACACTAAGGACAATTTTGGACACGAAGGGCAATTTATCATGGCCAATCCACCTAACCTGCACATCTTTGGACTGTGGGAGGAAACCGGAGCACCCGGAGGAAACCCACGCACACACGGGGAGGATGTGCAGACTCCGCACAGACAGTGACCCAAGCCGGAATCGAACCCAGGACCCTGGAGCTGTGAAGCAATTGTGCTATCCACAATGCTACCGTGCTGCCCACTTTCCTCGACTATCAGCAAGGCCTGGTGTATCAAGGGGGGTGGAATATAAAAGTAGGGATGTTTCCACAGGGGCTTGCTGAGACCACATTGAGTATTGTGCCCAATTTTGGTCTTATTATTTAAGAAAGGATATAAATTCCTTAGAAGCAGTTCAGAGAAGGTTCACTTGATTGATATCTGGGTTGGGGATTCTTATGAGGAAAGGTTGGGAATGTAGCCATTGAAGTTCAGAAGAATGAGAGGTGATCTTATTGAAACATAAAAGATGCTGAGGGAACTTGACAGGATGGATTCTAAAAGGAGTTTCTTTTTGTGGGAGAGACTAGAACTAGGAGCATGATTTTAAAATAAGGTGCTTCCCTTTAAGACAAAGATGAGACAAAAAAAATTCTCTCAGAAGATTCTTGGAATTCTCTTCTCCAGAGAGCAGTGGAGGCAGTTTTAATGAATAGTTTTAAGGTGAGATAGATTCTTGACTAAGAGATCTTGTATCGTCCCGGAAAGCTAAACAAGCCCTATCCCGCGGCTCATGTGCCAACGCACAAGTGGACCGTCTCCGAGCCTTCCACGAGGACCTCTGCCACCCGGGGAGGTCACTCGATTTTTCCACTTCATCAAGACCCGCAACCTGCCCTACTCCATCGAGGAGGTCAGGACAGCCACCAGGAATTGCCAAATTTGCGCGGAGTGCAAGCCGCACTTCTACAGGCCAGAGAAAACGCACCTGATAAAGGCTTCCCGTCCCTTTGAACACCTCAGTAGGGAACTCAAAGGGCCCCTCCCCTTCACCGACCGCAACACATACTTCCTGAATGTGAATGACGAGTACTCCCGGTTCCCATTCGCCATCCCCTGCCCCAACATGACCGCTACCACCGTCATAAAAGCCCTCCACAGTATCTTTACGCTGTTCGGCTTCCCCGCCTACATACAAAGTGATAGGGGTCCTCGTTTATGAGCGACGAACTGCGTCAATTCCTGCTCAGCAAGGGCATTGCCTCGAGCAGGATGACCAGTTACAACCCCCGGGGAAACGGACAGGTAGAGAGGGAGTACGGAACGGTCTGGAAGACCGTCCTACTGGCCCTGCGGTCCAGGAATCTCCCAGTCTCCCACTGGCAGGAAGTCCTCCCGGATGCCCTCCACTTCATCCGGTCACTGCTCTGTACCACGACCAACCAAACACCTCACAAATGTCTCCTTGTCTTCCCCAGGAAGTCCTCCTCTGGGACCTCGCTCCCGACCTGGCTGGCAGCTCCCTGACCAGTCCTGCTTCGAAAACACGTGCAGGCGCACAAATCAGACTCATTGGTCGAGAGGGTCCATCTCCTCCACGCTAACCCTCAGTACGCCTACGCGGCGTACCCCGACGGCCGACAAGATACGGTCTCCCTATGGGACCTGCCGCCCGCTGGTACCCACACACCCCCCCGCCACCAGCCCCACCCTCCCTCCCACTGGCGCACCCCACAGCCGCCCCCTTCCCAGGTGGATCGGTCTATCCACCGACCCCATCTAGGCCCTACCGCCCACCGGCGCACCCCACAGCCGCCCCCTTCGCAGGTCAGTCGGTCCTTCCACTGGCCCCGTCTAGGCGTGATGAAGCTGCCACAGAAGCCGAAACAGACGCCCGAACCTCCACCGGCATCACCACCAAAGCTACGATGATCGCAGAGGACGACCAGGGCCCCCGATCGACTAATTGTTTCATTTTGAAATGTACATTACTGTTGTAAATAGTTAAAATGTAATAAGGCAAAATGCTGTACGGAGGTATTACGGTACCTTCAAAACTGTAACTTCTACCACTTTTACCACGTTGTAATACGAAGCCACCACCCCCATCTGACTCTTTTTTTAACAGGGGGTGAATGTGGTAGTCTGTGTTAGAAAGATTATGTTACCTGGTAATGCTGGAATACCTTTGGTGGAGTATGTACTTGTTCCCATTGGTTAAGCTTGTATGTTAGCTCCGCCCTGCAAGGCTTTCTTCTGTACCTGCGCTGCTGGGGGAAACATCTAGCGTATTAATGCCTTCAATTGTCTCCAATCTCGCTTCTGGAGTTATTGATCGTGCATCACCCCCCTCTAACTCTCCTCCTAACTTGTCCTCCGACTTGCCCTTAAGCTCCTCCACTGGGGTTTCCTCCGCCTCCGACAGCTCCTGGTAGATATCTGACACCTTCCCCTCCCCCACCCAGGTACCAGAAACTACTCTGTCCTGTATCCCCCATGGCGGCAGCAACGGAAAGGCCAACACCTGTTTCCTCAGGAAGTCTCGCACTTGCAAATATCTAAAACCATTCCCTGGCGGTAGTTTAAATTTATCCTCCAGCGCCTTCAAGCTGGGAAAGCTCCCATCTATAAACAGATCCCCCATCCTTCTAATTCCTGCCCTCTGCCAGCTCTGGAACCCGCCATCCAGCCTGCCCGGTACAAACCTGTGGTTGTTACAAATCGGGGTCCAGACCGACGCTCCCTCCACCTTCTTATGCCTCCTCCATTGCCCCCAGATCCTCAATACCGCCACTACTACCGGACTTGTGGAGTACCGGGCCGGCGGGAATGGCAGAGTTGCCGTTACCAATGCTCCCAGACTGGTGCCTTTGCATGACGCCACCTCCAACTGCTCCCATGCCGACCCCACCCCCATTACCCACTTCCTAATCATGGCTATAGTAGCCGCCCAGTAGTAGTTGCAGACGTTCGGCAGCGCCAACCCACCCTCCCTCCGACTACGCTCCAACAACATTTTCTTCACCCGCGGGGTTTTACTCGCCCACACAAATCCCAAAATGATTTTGTTCACCCGCTTGAAAACGGCCTTAGGGATGAAGATGGGGAGGCACTGAAAGACAAACAGAAATCTGGGGAGGACCGTCATTTTCACAGTCTGTACCCTCCCCGCCGGTGATAACGGGAACATGTCTCATCTCTTAACGTCCCCTTCCATTTGCTCTACCAACCGGGATAGATTCAGCTTTTGCAGTGCCTCCCATTTCCGAGCCACCTGGATTCCCAGATAGCGAATGCCCTACCATTCTAAGCGGCAGCTCTCCCAGTCTCTCCTCCTGCCCTCAAGCCTGAATTATGAACATCTCGCTCTTCCCCATGTTCAATTTATACCCCGAAAAACTGCCAAATTCCCCCAAGATCCGCATAACCTCCCCCATCCACTCCAACGGGTCCGAAATCTACAAAAGCAAATCGTTCACGTAGAGCAAGATCCCGTGCTCCACCCCCCCCCACCGAATCAGCCCCTGCCAGTTCCTCGAAGCTCTTAACGACATGGCCAGTGGCTCTGTAGTTAGAGTAACGGGGAGAGGGGGCACCCTTGCCTCGTCCCTCAATATAATTTAAAATACCCCAATCTCAGCCGGTTCGTACGCACGCTCGCTACATGCGCCTGGTAGAGCAACCGCACCCAGCCAATAAAGCCCTCTCCAAACCCAAATCTTCCCAGCGCCTCCCACAGGTACTCCCACTCCACCTGATCAAAAGCCTTCTCCGCATCCATCGCTACCACCGCCTCCGCCTCTCCTCCTTCTGAGGGCATCATATAACATTTAAAAGCCTCCGAATGTTGGCCTTGGGTTGCCTGCCCTTAACGAATCCCGTCTGGTCTTCCCCTATCACCCCCGGGATGCAGTCTTGTATCCTTGTGGCCAATACCTTAACCAACAGTTTGGCATCCACAATCAAAAGCGAGATCGGCCTATATGGCCCACACTGCTCAGGATCCTTCTCCCGTTTAAGAATAAGTGAAATCGAGGCCTGCGACATTGTCGGGGGGAGGATTCCCTACTCTCTTGCCTCGTTAAATGTCCTCACCAGCAGTGGGCTCAATATCTCTGAGAACTTTGTCTAAAATTCCCTGGGTAGCCGTCCGGCCCCGGAGCTTTGCCCGATTGCATGCCCACAAGCCCCTTGATAATTTCCTCTATCTCAGTCAGGGCCCCAGCCCCTCCACCAGGTCCTCCTCCACCCTCGGAAACCTCAACTGATCCAGAAATTGCCTCATCCTCTCCACTCCAGCCGGGGGTGCCGACTCATATAATTTACTGTAAAATTCTTTAAAAACTTTGTTCACCCCCCCTGGGTCCAAGACCATGTTACCATCCCTATTCTTCACTCTACCAATCTCCCTGGCCGCCTCTCTCTTCCTAAGCTGTTGCGCCAACATTCTACTCGCCTTTTCCCCGTACTCATAAACCTCCCCCTCCCTGTGGTCAACAACTCAAACTCTGCCTGTAACTTCCGCCGTTCCCTCAGGAGCCCCACGACTGGGGCCTCCGCGTATCTCCTGTCCACCCGGAGTATCTCCTCCACTAATCTCTCCCTCTCCGCCCGTTCCCCCTTTTCCCCGTGGGACCGAATCAAAATTAGTTCCCTTCTAACAACTGCCTTCAGAGCTTCCCAAATTGTCGCTGCAAATACCTCTTCCGTGTCATTTGTTTCCAGGTAATTCTGGATGGACTTATTCACCCGCCCGCAGACCACTTCATCCACTAGCAACCCCACATCCAGTCTCCATAACGGGTGTTGCCGTCTCTGCTCACTAACCCGCAAATCCACCCAATGCGGGGCGTGATCCGACACTGCAATTGCTGAGTATTCCATCCCCGCCACCTTCGGTAATAGCGCCCTGCTCAGAACAAAAAAGTCAATAAGAGAGTAAACTTTATGAACGTGAGAAAAAAAAGAAAACTTCTTCGCCCTCAGCCGTGTAATTCTCCATTGATCTATACCCCCCATCTGAACTATAAAGCCCTTCAATTCCTTTGCCGCAGCCGCCCTCCTCCCTGACCTGTATATTGCCCGGTCCAATTCTGGATCAATGACCGTGTTAAAGTCCCCCCCCCCCCATGATCAGGTTATGTGACTCTAAGTCCGGGATCTTACCTAGCCACGCCTCATAAATTCTAGATTGTCCCAGTTCGGAGCATATATGTTCACGAGCACCACTCGTCCACCCGCCAACCTTCCACTCACCATTATGTACCTACCTCCCTTATCTGACATGATTCTCCCAGCCCCAAATGCCACTCGCTTACAAATCAAAATTGCTACCCCCCTACTCTTTGAGTCCAGCCCTGAATGGAACACCTGGCTAACCCATCCCTTCCTCAATCTCGTCTGATCTATGATATGTCGCATTGCCACGTCTGCCTTCAGCTCCCTTAGATGTGCGAACACGCGAGCCCTCTTGACCGGCCCATTCAGTCTTCTCACGTTCCACGTAATCAACCTGGACAGGGGCTTCCACCTCCCACCCGCCCCTGCTGACTAGCCATCACCCTTTTTAGGCCAACCCTGAGCCCGCGCCCCCCGCTTCCCCGAGTACCCACATGAGCAGCAGCCATTCCCGACCTCCCATTTATTCCCGATAATAGTTCCTCCCCTGTCAGCAAAGCAGCCTCTCCCCCCTACCCCCCCCCCCCCCCCCCACAACAGCACCAGAAACCTCATTCCCCAGGTCAAGTACCAGCTTAACACTTGCTCACCCCCCACTGCGCCTCCGAGAGTCAGCTGATCCATGCTGACCCCGATATCCCCTGCCCCTGGCACCAAACAGTCTGTCTCCCTATTGTTCGAACCTCTACCCCCACATGAGTAAACCTTTTAACAGCATCACATTCCCCAGTAAGTAAACAGCAGCAAAAAAAGAAGAAATTAACATAAACCAGTGAAGAGACAATCACTTAAAACAAAACCCAGTCTCCCGAAGAATAGCTCTAACTTCAAGACCCCCTTCCCCCCCTGCATCAAATCCCTGCAAGACAAAGCACCCTCCAACCATCACCCCAGCCCATTATTTCAACCAGAATGACATGAAATCTTTTTCAAAACAGTACAGTATTACGAACCACCACTACAAAACTTCTCCGCAGCTTAAGTGTCCTTTAAATCGTCTCCAGCTTCTTTTCTTTAATGAATGTCCATACATCATCCGGCGTCTTAAAATAAAAGTCCCATTCCTCGTGCGGAACCCACAACTGGGTACAGCATCCCGAACTTCACCCCCTTCTTGAAGAGGGTCGCCTTCGCCCGATTGAACCCAGCATGTCTCTTGGCCAACTCCGCTCCCAGGTCCTGATAAATACGCAACTCACAGTTCTCCCATTTGCTGCTCCGTTCTTTCTTGGCCCACCGCAAGACGTGTTCCTTACCCGTAAAATGGTGAAAACGTACCACCATGGCCCTCGGCGGGTCATTCGCCCTGGGCTTCCTCGCGAGGGCTCTGTGCGCTCTATCCACTTCCATAGAGCTCCCCAGCCCCCATCAACTTCTCCAGCATGTCCGACACATATGCCCTCGCATCCGATCCCTCACTGCCTTCAGCGAGGCCAACAATTCTGAGATTCTGCCTCCTGGACCTATTCTCCAGGTCCTCCAGCTTCTCCTGCATCCTCTTCTGGCGGTCGTCCAACACTTCGAACTTGATCTCCAGCACGGTATCCTGGTCAGATAACTTGTTCGATCTCCTGTATCGCTTTCCCCTGGGTCTCCTGATTCAAGACTACTTGATCAATCAAAGCCTTGATCGGGTCCAGCGTATCCTTTTTCAGCTTGGCGAAGCAATCCTCAAAAAACTTCACCAGCTGCTCCGTCGACCACTGTGCCGTCTCTCCTTGGTCCTTGCCCTCCGCCATGCTGTCCCACGATACCAGCTCTGCTTGCTTCTCACTACCAGGACTGAGTCGTTTCAAACGGCCACTTCTGGTCCAATTCTCCACACACCGGAGAGGGAATCCTCCTTACTGTTGCACACTTCACCGATTTATCCCATAAAATCCGAGAAAAGTCGGGGTAAAAAGGTCCAAAAGTCCGTTACAGGCGGGAGCTATCGAATGTGCGACCTTCTCCTCCATGGCCGCCACCGGAAGTCCGCAGCTTCTCAAACCTGTCCACGATGTATGCCCCAGTGTCCGCTCCTTCGGACCCCTCCGGGAGCCCAACGATTCTCAAGTTCTGTCGGCGGGACCTATTTTCTAGGTCCTCCACCTTCCCCAGGAGCTTCTTCTGCTGGTCTCTCAGCATCCCCACCTCCAACTCCACCGCAGTTTGATGTTCCTCCTGCTCAGCCAGCGCCTTCTCCACCTTCTGGATCGCCCGATCTTGGGCATCCAATCTAAGCTCCAGATGCTCAATTGACTCTTTTATCAGGTCTAAGCAGTCTCGCTTCTGCTTAGCGAAGCCTTCCTGAATAAATTGCATCAGCTGCTCCATTGACCGTTGGGTCGACAAGCCAGAGGTCTGGTCCTCCGTCATGCTATCTCCTCGCTGCAGCTTCAGCCCAAGCCTTCTCTGTCTTTCTGTTTCTTTCAGTACACAATTACCTCTGTCATCAATTTTTCAATTCAAGTCTGGTAGAAAATCGGGAGAAAAGGTCCAAAAGTCCGACCCAAGCGGGAGCCACCAAATGTGCGACTTCCTCCTTCATAGCCGCCACCGGAAGTCCCCTCGAAAAACAGTAACTTAATTGCAGTGTTAATGTAAGCCTACTTGTGACACTAATAAAGATTATTATTATTATTATTATTAATAAAATATTAGGTATAATATGGACTTTAATTGTTTGAACCTAGACTGAGAAAGCAGCAGTGTAAAGGGCAGAAAGGGGCAAGAGTTCCTGGAGCATGTTCAGGAAATTTGTCTACAGCTCTATGTGCCCAGTTCAATGAGCAAGGAGGCATTGGACCTCCTTGCTATTGGAAATGAGGTGGGCTAATTGGGTTAAGTGTCAATAGGAAAACATAAAGGGGACAGTGATCATTGCATCTGGCTATGGAAAAGAGCAAAGAACAGTCCAGAATAAGAATAATTAGCTGGGGAAAGCCAAGTTCAAAGGGGTAAAAATGAACCATGGGCTAAATAAATTGGAGTCAGTCAGTGACGCAAGATCATCAACGGAGACTTCGGCCTGCGTGAAACAGAAACTGAGTGGATATATTTGGGAATTTCATTCAAAGTGGGAATTCAGTGCATAGGGGAAGGAAGTGCTTTTTTGCTTTCTGACTTTCTCAGCCTTCAGGAAGTAGTCTTACCCGGCTGCAGGAGAAGTGGCTAGTTATTTGCTGAATCTCCAGCTGCTGTGAAACTGCATTAGGAATAGGAAGCACCCTTGATGTCACAGGCAACCATTGTTGTTATTTATTTACAGCACAGAAGGAGGACATTCGGCCCATCCTGTCCAGCCCAGCTCCCAAAATAGCTACCTAGCTAGTCCCATTCTCCAGTTTTATCTCTGTAGCCCTCTAAAGTAATCCCTTTCAAATATGTATTCATCTTTCTTTTGAAACCTACTATGGAATCTGCCTCCACCACTCTCACAGGTTATAGTCTTAGGATAAGAGGTAGCAAATTGAAAACAGAGTTGAGGAGAAACTACTTCTCTCAAAGGGTTGTGAATCTGTGGAATTTGCTACCCTAAAGTGAGATGGATGCTGGGACAGTGAGTAAATTTAAGGAGGAGTTAGACAGATTTTTAATTGGTCATGGGTTGAAGGGTTATGGAGAACAGGCAGGACGATGGAGTTAAGGCCAGGATGAGATCAACCATGATCGAATGGCAGAGCAGTTTTGATGGGCCAAATGGCCCAATTCAGTCCCTCTGAAGTCGCTCAGCGTCATCCTTACAATTCACTATTCTCCCTAGCTTTGTATCATCTGCAAATTTAGAGATTTTGCCCTCAATACCCTCCTTTAAATCATTTTATATAAATCAGAAAAAGTAAGAGTCCCAACACTGAGCCCTGGGCCATCACTTTCAACGTATCTCCAGTCTGAGAAATCATAGAATTTACAGTGCAGAAGGAGGCCATTCAGCCCATTGAGTCTGCACCGGCTCTTGGAAAGAGCACCCTACCCAAGGTCAACACCTCCACCCTATCCCCATAACCCAGTAACCCCACCCAACACTAAGGGCAATTTTGGACACTAAGGGCAATTTATCATGGCCAATCCACCTAACCTGCACATCTTTGGACTGTGGGAGGAAACCGGAACACCCGGAGGAAACCCACGCACACACGGGGAGGATGTGCAGACTCCGCACAGCCAGTGACCCAAGCCGGAATCGAACCTGGGACCCTGGAGCTGTGAAGCAATTGTGCTATCCCCAATGCTACCGTGCTGCCCATCTATACCTACCCTCTGTTTCCTGTCTCTTAGCCAACTTCTAATGCACGCTGCCAAGGACCCATCAATCCCAAATATTTTAACTTTGCTAACCAACCTGCCATGCTTTCATCAAATGCTTTCTGAAAGTCCAAATATACAACATCCACAGCACTACCCTCATCCACTGCCTGTGTCACCTTGTCAAAGAAGTCAACTAAACTTCTGAGACATGACCCGGCCTTGACAAAGCCATGTTGACCGCCTAGTATTAACGTATTTTTCTCTAAGTGTACATTTATTTTCTCCTGTATTATGGCCTCCATCAGTTTCCCCACTATTGATGTCAAACTGACAGGTTTGTCGTTTTCTGGTAGTTAATATTCCGATAAGTGCTCTGTGTAAAGAGCAGGGTGTGAAAAATCAGCACCTGGAATAAAGGAAAGTTAGGGCCAATATAGTAAGGTAAAACAAGTAATCCAAAGTAGAATAAAATTAAGACCAGGCCTTCTGCACTGTAAGTTCTATGATTCTATGATCTATGAAGACATAACATGGCAACTCAGTCGAGTGGAATGCATGACCAGTAATATGTGGAAAGTCATGGACATGACTGGTGTCTGAGATGACCATATGTGCAGGACTTCTGCCAGCCGGAGAAATTTGAGCTCTGAGTTTCAGAGCTTTGAACGGTGGCTGGAGTCACTGTGGCGCATTCGCGAGGCTGAGAGCTACGTGGCTAGCACGTTCAGAGAGGTAGTCACACCGCAGCTTAAGGCCCGGTAGGGTAGGCCAAGAGGTAATTGTTGACCACCAGGCAGTCCAAGAGAATGAGGCAGGAGTCCCCTGGGGGCCCACTCAAATAGTTTTCCATTTTAGAAGCTAGTGAGGGTACTGGTTCCTCAATCAAAGCAGGTGTGTGCCATCACGAGTGGCTTGGATGGACAGGAAGGGAGGAAGAAGAAGGGAAGAGCAAAAGTGATGAGGGATTTGTTAGTTAGGGGATCAGACAGGAATTTCTGTGGCCGTAGATGTGATTCCATGATGGTATGTTGCCTCCCTGGTGCTAAGATCAGGGTGTCACAGAGTGGTTGCAGGATGTTCGTCTGGGGACGGTGAATAGACAGAGCTAATGGTCCACATTGCTACCAATGACTTAAGCAGGAAGGGGGATAGTGTCCTGCTATCAGAATTTATGGAGCTATGTAGAAAATGAACAAGCAGGACCTCCAATGTAGTAAACTCCAGATTACTCCCGGTGCCACATGCAAGTGAGTACAGAAATAGGAGGATAAGGCAGATGAATGTGTGGTTGGAAAGATGGTGCAGGAGGGAGGGCTTTAGATTCCTGGGCCACGGACTAGTTCTGAGAAGATGGTATCTGTACAAGTTGGACGAGTTGCATCTGAACAGAACTGAGACAGTTCTTTGCGGGGCAATTTACTAGTCCTGTTGGGAGGGCTTTAAACTAACTCGTCAGGGATGTGGGAACCAAGAGGAAATATTAGAGTTGAATATCAAGATGCCCAAAATAAGGGACAGAAAGCACTGGTATAGAGACACAGGGCTAAATCGCTGGCTTTGAAAGCAGACCAAGGCAAGCCAGCAGCATGGTTCAATTCCCGTCTCAGCCTCCCCGAACTGGCGCCGGAATGTGGCGACTAGGGGCTTTTCACAGTATCTTCATTTGAAGCCTACTTGTGACAATAAGCAATTTTCATTTCATTTTCATAGTTAGTTCATTAGTGAAGTTGGAGTAAAGAAGAAAGTAGTGATGTCTAAATCAGGGTTACTTTACATGTATGTGAATGCACAGAGTATGGTAAATAAAATTGGGGAGTTTAAGGCGCAGATTGCATTGTGGAAATATGATGTTGTGGCGATAACTAAGACCTGGCTCAAGTAAGGGCAGCACTGGGTGATAAATATTCCTCGGTACAAGGTGCTCAAAAAAAATGGAAAAGGAGGAGAGGTGGTGGTATTTGTTAAGGAGAGCATTGCAGTGTTGTGGGAAGGATGTCCCAGAGGGTTCACTAGAGCTAAGGAACAAAAAGGGTGCAATTACATTGTTTGGTCCGTGTAGTCTATAGACCACCAACTAGTGAGAAGGATGTAGAAGAACTAATCTGCAGGGAAATTACAGAGAGATGCAAACATTATAGAGTAGTTATAATGGGGGACTTTAATTACCCGAATGTAGACTGGGACAGTGGTAGTGTAAAGAGCAAAGAGGGGAAAATGTTCCACAGCAGTATGTGCCCAGTCCAACAAGAAAGGATGCACTGTTGGATCTGGTTCTTGCAAATGAGATGGGCCAAGTGGATCATGTGTCCATGGGGGAATATTTAGGAGACCGTGATCGTTATATCATAAGGTTTAGGATGATGATGATAGAAAAAGATAATAGGCAATCCAGAGTAAAAATAATTACTTGGGGGAAGAGCAAGCTTCAATGGGGCAAGAACTGAGCTAGGCTGATTAGACTGGAATGGAAGGTGGTGGAAAAAACTGTAGCTGAACAATGGATGATCTTTGACCGTAAATGGTCCAGACACAGTCAATATATATTCCCTTAAAAGGGAAAGGTAGGGTAAACAAATCCAGAGCTCCCTGGATGGAAAAGGAGATAGAAATTAAGACAAAGGAAGAAATGTGTGCAAATACAGAAGGTTCAGGGGGGAGGTGAAAAAGCATTAGAGAAACAAAGAGGGATTATGAGAAAAGATTGGCAGGCAGCCAACATAAAGAAGAATATCAAAATATTCCATAGGCATAAAAATAGTAAAAGGGTGGTAAAAGGTGGAGTAGGGCCAACTTGGGACTAAAAAGGAAATTTACACATGGATGGTAGAGGCATGGCTGGAGTATTAAATGAAGGCTCTGCATCCGTCTTTAACAAGGAGGCAGACGCTACCCAGGCCATGATACAGTGAGCAAACTATCCCCAGGAGGGTTCAAAATTGATGAGGAGGAGGAAGTGTTAAATTGGTTGTTAATACTTAAAGTTGACAAGGGGAAGTACTTAAAGTTGAAAAGAGGAAAGTTGACAAGAACCCAGGACCAGATGAGATGCATTCAAGGATTTTTAAATGAGAATGGAAATTGCAGGGGTGTGGCCATAATCTTGTAATCTTCAGTAGACCCAGGGGAGGCGCCTGAGCACTGGAGAATTGCAAATGTTATGCCCTTATTCAAAAAAGGTTGTCGGATAGCCCCAAAATTACACAATGTTCAATTTAACCTCTGTGGTGGGCAAGCTTCTAGAAACAATTATTTGGTATAGATTTAGTCGGCACACTCATTAATTAGGAAGAGCCAGCATGGATTTCTGAAGGGGAAATCATGTCTAATGAAGTTGCTGGAGTTTTTTGTGGAGTTAACCAAAAGGTCATGAGGATAATGCTATTATTGTGTTGTACATGGACTTTCAGAAGGCATTTGAAACAGTGCCACACAACAAACCTGTGAGAAAGTTATAGCTCAGTGAATGAAACAGATAGTAGCAACGTGGATACAAAATTGGCTGAATAACAGAAAGCAGAAAGTAACGCTCAATAGATATTTTTTGGGCTGGAGGAAGGTTTACAGTGGTGTTTCCCAGGGGTCCGAATTGGGACCCTTACTTTTCCTGATATTTATGATCCAGACCTTGGAGTGCAGAGGACTATTTCAAAGTTTGCAGATGATGCAAAACCTTGAAGTATTGTAAATTGTGAGGAGGACTGTGTAGAACTTCAAAAGGAGGTAGACAAGTTGGCGGAGTGGGCAGATAGGTGGCAGGTGAAGTTCAATGCAGAGAACTGTTAGGTGTGTATTTTGGGAGGATCAACATGAAGAGACAATATAAAGTAAGGGATACAATTCTTAATCGGGTGCAGGAGCAAAGGGACCTGGGTGTATATGTGCATAGATCATTGAAGATCACAAGGCAGGTGGATAGTAAGTCTTTATTAAGAGGGGCATGGAGTGCAAGAGCAAGGAGGCTATGTTGAACTTGTATAAAACACTATTTTGGCCCACAGGTGTCCTGTGTTCAGTTCTGGGTGTCGTACTTCAGGAAGATTGTGAAAGCATTGGTGAGAATGCAGAAAAGATTCACGAGGATGGTTCCAGGGATAGATTGGAGAAATTGGGACTGTTTCTCTTGGAGAGGAGAAGGCTGAGGGAAGATTTTATAAAAGTATTCAAAACATGAGGGTAGATACAGGGACAGTGACCGGGGCCAAAACATCAGAGTAGATACTCTAGAAGGATCAAAATGAAAGGGCACAGATTTAAAGTAATTGGCAAAAGAAGCAAACGTGATGTGATAAAAATATTTTTATGCATGAGTGGTTAAGGACTGGAATGCATTGCATAAGAGTTTGCTGGAGGCAGGTTCACTTGCAGCATTCAGAAGGGAATTCAACTGTTATTGGAAAAGGAAGAATGTGTAGGTTTACGGGGCGAAGACAGTGAAATCACATTAGGTGAGTTGCTCATTCAGAAAGCTGGTGCAGACACAATGTGCTGACTTGTTTCCTTCTGTGCTGTAACAATTGAGTGATTTCCAGAATTAGAAGCATTTTGATTTTGTGTGAGGATTTCAGCAACAGGTAAGTGAGCAGATGAAAATTCAGGCAGTCTTACGAAGATGGGTAGGTGGTCTTGTTGAAAACACGATTATGTGATCAGCCACTGTTCTCGGGGTCGAATACAGTATCTTGATTGCAAACAGTCCAGTTGAACTCCATCTAGTTGCCAAGAAGAGGGATAGAGCCAGTGGCTAGAGAACAAAGTTTGTGGTGGAGACTGAAACCATTGTTTTTGATTTTGAAAATATTTAGTTGGACAAAATGTCTGCTGATCCACTACTGGATGGCATACAAGCAGTGTTGCAAATTAGAGACAGTGGATGCGTTGAAAGAGATGATGGCAAGGTATAACTTTGTGTCATCAGCATACATGTGAAACCTGACATGGCTTGAGGGGGACCAAGGGTAGACCATTAGTGAAAATCAGAGGTAAAGGCAGGAGTGGTAAGAGAAGCCATTAGGTGATTCTTTTGTTAAAATATAAAATTACAGTATACAATTATTTATTTTTCAATTAAGAGGCAATTTAGCGCAGCCAAAACATCTACCCTGCACATCTTTGGGTTGCGGGGGTGAGACCCACACAGACACGGGGAGAATGTGCAAGCTCCACAGGGACAGTGACCGGGGCCAAGATCGAACCTGGGTCCTTGGCGCCGTGAGGAAGCAGTGGTAACCATTGCGCCACTGTGCAGCCCATGCCACTAGGTGATTCTTCGGCTGCAGCTGGGTGGATAAGAGTTAAACCAGGTGAACCGTTTCACCAGCTGGACAACGTAGGAGGATGGTATAGTCAACTGCGGCAAAGGCTACTGCAAACAGGTCAGGAAAAACTTGGAACAGTCACCATGGCATAGGATATGTAGCTTTTAGGGTTGTTTCAGTACTGGATTCAAACAGTTACAGGGAAAGGTAGACACCGATTTGTGAGGCAACAGCACACTTAAGGATGTTGGAGAGGAAAGGGAGGTTGGAGATGGGTGACAGTTTGCAAGTACAGAGCGATCAAGTGTTGGTTTTCTGAGGTGAACATTCATGATTGCATCTTTGAAAGGGAAGACAATATCTGCGGAGAGAGAACTGTTACTGACATCAGTTAACATTGGTGCCAGGAAGGGAAGTGGGGTGAGCAATAGTTTGGTGAGAATTAGGTCAATGGAGCAGAGGTGGGTCTCCTGGACAAGGGGAGCTCAGAGAAAAGGGGAGAAATTGAAAAGTACGAAAGCTGAAATAATTTTCCACCGAGAGATGCATTCGAGGGAGAAGGACCGACTGCAGGTAAGGAAGAGCTGAGTGGGACAGACCTATCATTCATGCTATGGGGCTTGTGCCTCTGAGCAGGTGAAAGTACTTAGAGCAGGTAGTATTTGTCCGTCCATTCGCCATGGAAGTGCTGTACAGGAGTTTCACCCAGGCAGTGAACCCTGTCCCAAGTCTGAACCGCTCCAGTACCTCTATGAGGTACTTCCATTCGACTCTGTCGAAGGCCTTTTCTGCATCTAGGGAGATGATCACCTCTGGTGTTCTCTCCCCGGAGTGGGACAGACCTATCATTCAGTCTACTGATTAAGAGGACAATGTTTACCATGAAGAGGAAAGTTACGGACCCAAGGGGCCGGTACGTCATGGTCAGCAGTGTCCTGGACGGGGCACCGGTAGTCCTGGTAAATATGTACGCTCCAAACTGGGACGACACGGAATTTATAAAAAAGACCACGTGGAAATCCCCAACGTCAACACACACTGACTTATCATGGTGGGGGGGGGGGATTTTAACTGTGTACAGGACCCATGGACAGAAGGGTCAAACCCCAAAACGGGAAAGGCCTCCAACATAGCGAAGGAAACTCGGCTTATTCTCGGCAGTGAACCCATGGCGGTTCACCCACCCAGGGGAACAGTTCTCCTTCTTCTCCCGGGTACCCAATGTTTATACACAGATCAACTTCTTTGTAGTGGGGAAATCAGTGCTTCCAGAGCCTGTAAGAGCAGAATACTCCGCGATTGTACTCTCCGATCACTCTCCACATTACGTGGATATGTGGTTGGAGACGGGCTGTGCCCAACGCCACTATGGAGGTTGGACATGGTCCTCATGGCCGATAAGGCTTTCTGCAAGAAAATATCACAGGCTATAGACGAGTGTATTACTAGAAACCAGAATGGGGAGGTCTCACTCTCCATGCTCTGGGAGGCACTGAAGGCTGTGATCAGGGGAGAAATCATAACCTACAAGGCACATAGAGATAGGGAAGTGAGGGTAGCTGGGCAACAGCTAGTCGACTCCATACTGGAGGTAGACTGATCACAGAGCTCCTGGCAGAGAGGAAAAAGCTACAAACGGACTTTGACCTGCTCTTCACGAGGAAAGCAGTGCACCAACTCTGCCAGGCACGGGGGACCTTGTACGAGCATGGAGATAAAGCCAGCTGCCTGCTGCCTCACCAGCTGAGAAAGCAGGCAGCCACAATGGAAATACCTCAGACTAGAGATAGCAAAGGCAAATTAGTAGCAGAGCTGGAAAATGTCAACGACGCATTTGAGACCTTCTACCGGGGGCTGTACACCTCCGAACCCCCAGCAGGGAATTTGGGGATGAAACAGTACGTCGATGGACTGGACATGCCAATTGTGGGGGAAGATAGAAAACGGGGCTGGAAGCATCACTAGAACTGGGAGAAGTCATGGAGAGTATTAACTCCATGAAGGCGGGGAAGACGCCGGGACCAGAAGGATTCCTGACAGACATCTACAAAAAATTTGTGACGGCCGCCTGCTGAATGTGATAATAACCCCATCCGGGGAGAGAACACCAGAGGTGATCATCTCCCTGGATGCAGAAAAGGCCTTCGACAGAGTCGAATGGAAGTACCTCATAGAGGTACTGGAGCGGTTCAGACTTGGGAGAGGGTTCACTGCCTGGGTGAAACTCCTGTACAGCACTTCCATGGTGAATGTACGGACAAATACTACCTGCTCTAAGTACTTTCACCTGCTCAGAGGCACGAGGCAGGGATGCTCATTGTCCTCGCTGCTGTTCGTCCCAGCGATCGAACCACTTGAGATCGCGCTCAGGGCGGCGAAGAACTGGAAGGGGATCGAAGAGGAGATGGAGAGAATGACCTACTCCTCTACATCTCAGACCCACAAAGCAGCATGGCAATCATGGCACTCCTGAAAGTGTTTGGAGTCTTATCGGGCTACAACCTGAGCAAAAGTGAGATCTTCCCGGTGAAGCTGCAGGGGGAGGGGAAGAGCTGACGGGGCTGCCGTTTAAACGAGCCCAACAAAAGTTCCGCTACCTGGGGATCCAAATCGCTCATGACTGGATGGGGATCCACAAATGGAACCTGACCAGTCTGGTGGAGGAAGTAAAAAAGGACCTGCAGAGGTGGGACTGCTCTCACTGTCCCTGGCAGCGAGAGTGCAGACGATCAAGATGAAAGTACTGCCCAGGTTCCTCTTCTTTTGAGATCCATACCGATCTACATCTCCAAGGCCTTCTTCAACTCATGAGAAAATCTGATCATGGCGTTTGTGTGTATTGTGGGAGGTGGGGGGGGGGGGGGGGGGGGGGGAAATGATGGGGGGGGGGGACCCTAGGATTCCCAAAAAGGCACTGCAGAGAACGAGAACCACAGGGTACCTAGCCCTCCCAAACCTGCAATATTACCACTGAGCTGCAACTGCCGAAAGGGTAAAGTGGTGAATAATGGCGCCAGAAGCGAGTGGGTGCGAATAGAGGAGGGCTCCTGCACGGGGATTAGGGTTAAGGTTAGGGTTAGGGTTAGGGCTCTGGCCACAGCTGCACTCCCATCTCCACCAAACAAACACTCAATGAGCCCGGTGGAGATTGCAACACTCCGGTTATGGATCCAACTATGACAGCACTTCAGATTAACCGAAATGTCCGTTAAAGCCGCCATCTGCAACAACCACAAGTTGGTCACAATGGATGCCACCTTCACAAGATGGAGACAGGATGGAGGGACGTTGACAGTTGGGTACTTCGACACAGACAACAGACTGACAACACTTGAGGAACTAACAGGGAAGTTCCAACTGACAGAGGGAAACGAGCTAAGGTACATGCAGACCTAAATCTCTTATGTAGGGAAACAAAAACGTACCCATGACCGCCGCAAGAATCGCTGTTAGAGGACTTACTGGATGCGGACATCGTAGGGAGGGGAAACTGCGGTGACCTGTATGGGCAACTAATAGGTAGAGCAGGTACACCGCTGGACGAGACAAGGGAAAAGTGGGAGGAAGACCTACCTAGGGTTTGAAATAGGGTGGGGACTCTGGAGAGAAGCACTGCACAGGGTCAACTCTACCACCACATGCGCAAGACTGAGCCTAATGCAGCTGAAAGTGGTATGCAAAGCCCACTGTGAATCATGAGTAATCATAGATTCAACCTATTTTAAAAAATAAACCTACATTCTAATTGTACATTTTGTTACAATCTCTGCTGTGACTGATCACTGAATGTCCAGTGACCAACTGAAAGGATCACATGACAAGATTTAAAGAACTGAAAGGATCACATGACAAGATTTAAAGTTTTGGGCTTTTTCTGTAGCAAACTAAAAGCAACATTGCCTCAACACTATTGACTAGGGAACCTATTCACTGAATGACAGTAACTTCCTACATAACATGACTACAAGTTCCCTGCCATATATTTATATTTAACGAGGGGGGGGGGGGGGGGGGAGGTCGGCAGAACCAGAATAGCAGGTCTGTAAGTGTAGAGACTGGGGAAAAAAGTGAGGCTGAGATAAACATAGTGCAGAATAAAAGCAGGCAGGGGGAAGTTGCAGGACTCAGAGGTCTGGGGTGTGTTTGTTTCAAAGTTGAGGAGCTGAGGAGCTACAGTAGTGAACTCGCCAACATTGAGGGCATTTAAAAGTTTATTGGATAAACATATGGATGATAATGGCATAGTGTAGGTTAGATGGCTTTTGTTTCGGTGCAACATCGTGGGCCAAAGGGCCTGTACTGCGCTGTATTGTTCTATGTTCTATGTTCTAAGTATAACAGATAAGACAGATGAACTGAGAGCCTGGATTTCTACATGGAACTATGATGTAATTGCAATTACAGAGACAAAGGAGAAACAGGACTGGCAGCTTAACATTCCAGGATATCGTTGTTTTAGACAGGACAGAAGAGGAACCAAAAGAGGCGGGGGAGTTGCATTGCTGATTAGAGAGCAGATCACAGCTGTGTTGAGCAAGGACACATTGGAGGTATCTTATTGTGAGGCATTATGGGTGGAACTCAGGAATAAGAAGGGTGAAATCACAATGTAGGGAGTATACTATAGACCTCTCAACAGCCCGCAGGAGATAGAGGTGCAGTTGGTCAGATATTGAAAAGGTGTGAAAAAAGCAGGGTACTTGTGATAGGTGACTTTAACTTCCCCCATATTGATTGCGAATCCCTTACAGCCAGGACTGTCTGTTAGATGTGTCCAGGAGGGCTTTTTGAAACAGTATGTTGACAATCCAACCAGGGAGGGGGCCACACCTAGACTTGGTATTGGATAATGAGCCAGGCCAGGTGATTGATGTTTCAGTGGGGGAGCATTTTGTGCTTAGTGACCATAATTCCATAAGATTTTGGGTAGTCATGGATAAGGACAAGAGTCCATGGGTGAGGGTGCTTAATTGGGCGAGAGCCAATTACATCCAAATTAGACAGGAATTGGGGAATGTGGAATAGGAGCAGCTATTTGAGTGTAAATCCACATCTGACATTTGAGAGGGTTTTACTGGCCAGTTGTTTGAAGTGCAGGATAGGCATGTCCCTGCAGAAATGAACAATAGAAATGGCAGGATTCGGGAACGATGGATGACAAGGGAAATTGTTAGCTTGTTAGTCAAAAGGAAGCATACGATATCCAGGCATCTAAAAAAATTATTTTTAAATTTAGAGTACCCAATTCATTATTTTTTCCAATTAAGGGGCAACTTAGCGTGGCCAATCTACCTAGCTTGCACATCTTTTGGGTTGTGGGGGCGAAACCCGGGGAGAATGTGCAAACTCCACACAGTGACCCAGAGCTGGGATCGAACCTGGAATCTCGGCGCCGTGAGGCCGCAGTGTTAACCCACTGTGCCACCGTGCTGCCCGTGGTATCTAAAAGCTGACAAAGCCCTTGAGGAGTACAGTGAAAGTAGGAAGGGACTAAAATGTGGAATTAGGTGGACTAAAAAGGGGCCATGAAATGCCTTTAGCAAAAATAGCCAAGGAGAATCCCAAGGCTTTTTATGCATATATTAGGAGCAAGAAGGTAGCAAGAGAAAGAGTAGGCCCACTCAAGGACAATGGAGGAAAGTTGTGCGTGGAACTACAGGAAGTGGGTGAAATTCTTAATGAGTACATTGTATCGCTATTCACCAGGGAGAAGGATATGACGGATGTTGACGTCAGGGATAGGTGTGTGAACACTCTTAAGAACGCCAATATATCAAAGGAGGAAGTGTTGAGTATCCTAAATTGCATTAAGGTAGACAAGTCCTCATGGCCGGATGGGATCTATCCCAGTTTATTGCAGGAGGAAGGGAAGAAATAACTGGGCCTTAACAGATATCTTCACATCCTCCTTGACCACAGGCAAGATTCCAGAGGACTGGAGAATAGCCAATGTTGTTCCCTTGTATAAAAGAGGAAGCAGGGATAATCCAACAAATTATAGGGCCAGTGAGCCTGACATCAGTGGTAGGGAAAACATTTGGAAAAGATAATGAGGGACAGGATATATGCACATTTGGAGGAAAATGGACTAGTTAGTGACAGGCAGCATGGTTTAGTATGGGGAAGGGTCATGTCTCACCAACTCTTGATTGAATTTTTGAAAAGGTGACAAAGAAAATTGATGGGGCAAGGGCTGTGGATGTAGTTTATATGGACTTCAGTAAGGCGTTTGACAAGTTCCCACATGTGCAGACTGGTACAAAAATTAAAATCAGATGGGATTCGGAGTGGGCTGGCTAGATGGATACAGAACTGGCTTGGTTATAGAAGACAGAGAGTAGCGGTGAAGGGTGTTTTTCAGAATGGAGATCTGTAGCTAGCAATGTTCCACAGGGATCAGTGGGACTCTGTTGTTTGTAGTAGATATAAATGATCTGGAAGAAAATGTGGGTGGTCTGATTAGGTAAGTTTGCGAATGAAACGAAGATTGGCGGGGTTGCTGATAGTGTCGAGGATTGTCAGAGAACAACAGATATAGATAGATTGGAGACTTGGGCACAGAAATGGCAGATGGAGTTTAATCCAGACAAATGAGAGGTGATGCATTTTGGGAGATCAAATCGAGATATGAATTATACTGTAAATGGCAGGACCCCCTTAGGAACATTAACATACAGAGGGATCTGTGCATGCAGGTCCACAGTTCCCTAAAAGTGGCAACAGAGGAGACAAAGGTAATTAAGAAGGCATATGACACGCTTGCCTTCATCAGCCGGACATTGAGTACATGAGTTGGAAAATCATGTTGCAGGTATATAAAAACCTTGGTTAGGCCGTATTGGAGCATTGCGTGCAGTTCTAGTCACCACATTATCAGAAGGACGTGGAACCTTTAGAGAGTTGTGCAAAGAAGGTTCACCAGGATGTTACCAGGTCTCAAGGGTCTCAAGGGTGTTGGCTATGAGGAGAGGTTTCATAAACTAAGAAAGACGGAGGCTGAGGGGAGACATGATAGAGGTCTACAAAATTATGAGAGGCATAGACAGGCTGGACAGTCAGAGGCTTTTTCCAAGAGTGGAAGTGTCAATTACAAGGGGGCACAGGTTCAAGATGAGAGGGGAAATGTTTAAGTGAGATGTGCGGGGTATGTTTTTCATGCAGACAGTGGTGGGTGCCTAGAACATGCTGCCAGAGGATATGGTGGAAGCAAGGACATTCGCAACATTTAAGAGGCATCTGGATGGGTTCATAAATAGGGAGGAAATAGAGAGATATGGAACGAGTAGGGGTAGAAGTTTTCTTTTAAGTTATGGCATTATGATCGACACAGGAGGGCCGAAGGGCCTGTTCCTGTGCTGTACTTTTCTTTGTTCTACTGTTCCTTACGTAGACATTTTATTCTCCAGAAACTCAACCAACGATATTCTCAGCGCCCAATGGCTTGTTTCCTTTCTTTACCTTGGATGTACATCATGCTCAGATTGAATAGACTGGGTTCATGAAGAATTTAAGGAGACTGGAAGATTTGCCTAGCTTGGCTAGAGGAAAGGAATCTCCACTGTAACCCTCACAGTAAAATCAGTCTGGAGAGTAGAAGTTACCTGGCTGGGAAAGGGGCATAGATTTAAGGGTCATAGGCAGGGAGGTTTATCGGAGATGTGAGGTGTTACCACCCCCTCAGGGGCCAAACCCTATATTGTATATGGTTACCCTCCTACACCTTGTACAAACTCCCCAGGTGATTGGGGGGAACCTCATAGGTCAGATCAGGAGGGTGACCCTGCAGGGTGAGGAGTAGTGTAATTGTAGTATTATGAATAGAGTAAATAAACCTAATTGTTATCCTGCCTACCTGGTGTTGTATGAAGTCCTTGCCTTCGGCTATCAGATGAGGAAAAACGGTTTCACCCAGAGCGTGGTAGGAATTTGACACTCAATGCCTGAGGTGGGAGTCCTCAACATTTAAGAAGTATTTCGATGATGTCCTGAAATGCAGAGCATACAAGGCTACAGGGTAAGTGCTGGAAAATGGGATTAAATAGGTGCTTGATGGCCAGCATGGACACCCTGTAAAGCAACCATGCTGTAAAAAACTCTAGGACTGAGCCATGTGAACCAGCAAAATGATCCTGTATCTGTACTGAGATAAAAGATGTGGTAGCTATATTAGCACAATTACTTGCTTTCATGCCCTGTATTGAGAAGGGTGGTAAATATATTACAGTCCAAATTCCAGTTGTAAAGGTGGCGTCTCCGCCAGCTGAGAAGCCACTTTCCACTTCTCGGTCTGCAGCCTTGTACATTATGGCACATTCAAGCGCATACAAGTACTTTTTAACTGTTGTGAGAGTTTCTGCTTCTACTGTCCTTCAATACGAAGTCTTACAACACCCAGGTTAAAGTCCAACAGGTTTGTTTCGATGTCACTAGCTTTCGGAGCGCTGCTCACCCTGAGGAAGGAGCAGCGCTCCGAAAGCTAGTGACATCGAAACAAACTGTTGGACTTTAACCTGGTGTTGTAAGACTTCGTACTGTGCTCACACCCAGTCCAACGCCGGCATCTCCACATCATGACTGTCCTTCAAGGCAGTGAGTTGCATATCCTCACGGTGAAAACATTTCCCCTTGCATCCCCTCTAAACCTCTTACCAGTATCCTAGTGCAGTGTTCTTCAAACTTTTTTGCCGGGGACCCATTTTTACCAACCGGCCAACCTTCGGGACCCAACCCGGCCGACCTTCGCAATGTTGCTCTGTTTATCTGGTTATAAATATGGCGGTCAATTTGGTCGCCTTCTTAATCCTAATTATGTTTACTTTAGCGTCGCAGGTATCTCTTGATACTGCAACAAGGTTCAAACCCGAATACTGATCAAATACTAACTACCAGTTAGTTAGTTCAAAGTCAATACTATTTATTTACACACAGAGTAAGATCTACTCATGCACAACAGTACTCCAACCTAAACTAACTCTAACGCCCACTTAGTCAGAGGAACAATGGCCGTTGTTCAGATCTGAGGCTGTTGGGTTCTAAGATATACAGGAGAAACAGCTAAGGTCGTCCGTCTGGTAGCGAGCGTTGACCTTGAACTTACTTGCTTCTGGTGATGCTGGTGAATGGGTCTCTCCACTTTGAGAGCCAAGTCCAAGAGAGCGAATCTCTTTTGGGGGTTCCTTCTTATACTTGGAGGGGCTTTGTGCGCTTTTAGGCGGGCCTTAAACTTGGTCCCAATTAATTGGGCCGCTTCTCGATCACTGTTATTGATCTTGACCAATAAAGGGGTGGGTGCCCTGATAGCTGGGCAGGTCTTAGGTGGCCATTGGCCTTGCTTTGTTTGTGCTTTTCGGTTGGGGAACTGGCGTTGGGATGTCTGCAATAGTATTGGTTACCTGAGTGTCATTCCTGTTTGCAGATGGCCATCATATGCTCATCGACCCATAGTTTCAATTCGTCTGGGAGCTGTTTCCCAAATACACATTTAGGCTCTGTGCCTGCATGTTTTCTAGCATTGTCCACAGTTCCCTATATTCTTTGCGAGCGTCCATTTTGTATTCTGGAAGTGGCCATCCCAGATGGCTACAGCAACCCACGCCGGCTGACCTTCGCGACCCACGCTGGCCGACCTGAGCGACCCACCATTTTCTATTACCTTGTTTGCTGCTGACAAAAATGGAGGAAATGGTTTTGGGTCCCTTTGGCCCTTGTACACGCTCCTCCAATGGAACCTGTTGGATGAAGGCGAAGCTTCCGGTGTCGGAAAGTATGGAGTCTCCATCTGTCCAAAGTTTTTGCATTTTTTTCCTGTCAGATTTTATGAAATAAAACCCCCCCGAACTTGTAAAAAAAAAATGAAAAAAATAAAAAATTAAATGAATAAAATAAATGAATAAAATGAATAACCCCGACCCGAACTTGTAAAACAAAAAGCTGCGACCGTTTGAAAAAAAAGCGGCCGCACTGCGAATGCATGCCTGATCATCGGCGCGCATGCGCATAGTTTGTACATAATTTTCTGCATGACCTCTGACCACCAGGTGGCAGGGGAACCCCATCACGTGACCCTGTGATCAGGGAGTTGGGGGGAGGCCCTACTGGGAGATAATAATAATCTTTATTGTCACAAATGGGCTTACATCATTAGCACTGCAATGAAAGTTACTGTGGAAAGCCCCTGGTTGCCACATTCCAGCACCTGTTTGAGTACATGGAGGGGAGAATTCAGAATGTTTAAATTAAATTGGGATTTGTGGGAGGAAACCAGAGCAAACCCACACAGACACAGGGAGAATGTGCAGACTCCGCACAGTGACCCAAGCCAGGAATCGAACCTGGAGCTGTGAAGCAACAGTGCGAACCACTGTGCTAACCGTGCCACCGTATTTGCAGCAGTTCCACAATAGTTGTTTAGTGTTAGTCGTTCATTGTTGAATGCAGTTGTTCTACAATAAATTATTTTAAACTACATGTTCTGTAGTTCATCATTCACTTCTGCCAGTCTACAGAACATGAGTCACATAAGTAATATTTTAACAAAGCAAGCAAGCATTGCAGAATATAATGATTTTAATATAAAGCTAGTGGATGTCTCTTTCCGAAGTTTTATTCGTAAGTAAACCAACAAGTCGACACTTTGCGCATGTATGAGGAGATGTCTGCGCATGCGTCGAGCTAGCTGCGGCCGCGGAAGCTGCGGGGGGACCCGGAAAGTGTTGTGGTAAGAGTGGCCCCTGACTGTCACATTACTGTCAGCATCCTGCTGTGGCTGTATCTGCAACCAAGTGGAGGGAGGTATTTTACCGTAAACATTAGACTGGGGCTGCCAGGTGTGAGGATCCTGGGGCGACATCGGGACTCGCGGGGGTGAAGCCTCCCCGAAGGAGCGGCTATCCGAGCGAACCAACCTGTTTAGTATCTCATGTCTGTAAATAGAAACTTGACGCAGTAATTATACGCGATGGACGCTCCTCTCAATGGGGCACACACGGGGTGAGCAGGAAAATGGGGGGCGGCTGCTGGTGAGTCCGGGTGGAGGGAGACCGGCCCTCCCGAGGACTCCACCTCCAGAGCCGCACCGAGCCCCGGGCCTCAACTCGCCCCCCCCCCCCGGCCCCGCCCCCCCCCCCCGGCCCCGCCCCCCCCCCCCCGGCCCCGCCCCCCCCCCTCGGCCCCGCCCCCCCCCCTCGGCCCCGCCCCCCCCCCCTCGGCCCCGCCCCCCCCCCTCGGCCCCTCGCCCCCGCCCCCTCCCTCGGCCCCTCGCCCCCGCCCCCCCCCCTCGCCCCCGCCCCCCCCCTCGCCCCCGCCCCCCCCCCCCTCGCCCCCCGCCCCCCCCCCTCCGCCCCCGCCCCCCCCCCCCTCGCCCCCGCCCCCCCCCCCCCTCGCCCCCGGCCCCCCCCCCCCCTCGCCCCCGCCCCCCCCCCCGCCCCCCCCCCCTCGCCCCCGCCCCCCCCCCTCGCCCCCCCCCCCTCGCCCCCCGCCCCCCCCCCCCCTCGCCCCGCCCCCCCCCCCCGCCCCCCCCCCCTCGCCCCCGCCCCCCCCCCTCGCCCCCCCCCCCCCTCGCCCCCGCCCCCCCCCCTCGCCCCCGCCCCCCCCCCCTCGCCCCCCCCCCCCGCCCCCCCCCCCCTCGCCCCCGCCCCCCCCCCCCTCGCCCCCGCCCCCCCCCCCCCTCGCCCCCGCCCCCCCCCCTCGCCCCCCCCCCCTCGCCCCCCCCCCCTCGCCCCCGCCCCCCCCCTCGCCCCCGCCCCCCCCCTCGCCCCCCCCCTCGCCCCCGCCCCCCCCCTCGCCCCCCCCCTCGCCCCCGCCCCCCCCCCCTCGCCCCCCCCTCGCCCCCCCCCCTCGCCCCCCCCCCTCGCCCCGCCCCCGCCCCCCCCCCCGCCCCCCCCCCCGCCCCCGCCCCCGCCCCGCCCCCCCCACGCCCCCGCCCCCCCCCCCCCCCCCGCCTCCCCCCCCCCCCTCGCCTCCCCCCCCCCCCCGCCTCCCCCCCCCCCCCCCCTCGCCTCCCCCCCCCCCCCTCGCCTCCCCCCCCCCCCCTCGCCTCCCCCCCCCCCCCCTCGCCTCCCCCCCCCCCCTCGCCTCCCCCCCCCCCTCGCCTCCTCGCTCCCCCCCCCCCCCCCCCGCTCCCCCCCGCTCCCCCCCCCCCCCCCCCGCTCCCCCCCGCTCCCCCCCCCCCCCCGCTCCCCCCCGCCCCCCCCGCTCCCCCCCCCCCCCCCCGCTCCCCCCCCCCCCCCGCTCCCCCCCCGCTCCCCCCCCCCCCCCGCTCCCCCCCCCCCCCCGCTCTCCCCCCCCCCCCCCCGCTCCCCCCCCCCCCCCCGCTCCCCCCCCCCCCCCCCGCTCCCCCCCCCCCCCCCGCTCCCCCCCCCCCCCCGCTCCCCCCCCCCCCCCGCTCCCCCCCCCCCCCCCGCTCTCCCCCCCCCCCCCCCCGCTCTCCCCCCCCCCCCCCGCTCTCCCCCCCCCCCCCCGCTCCCCCCCCCCCCCCGCTCCCCCCCCCCGCTCCCCCCCCCCCCCCGCTCCCGCTCCCCCCCCCCCCCCCGCTCCCCCCCCCCCCCGCTCCGCTCCCCCCCCCCCGCTCCCCCCCCCCCCCCCGCTCCCCCCCCCCCCCCCGCTCCCCCCCCCCCCCCCGCTCCCCCCCCCCCCCCCGCTCCCCCCCCCCCCCGCTCCCCCCCCCCCCCCCGCTCCCCCCCCCCCCCCCCCGCTCCCCCCCCCCCCCCCCCGCTCCCCCCCCCCCCCCCCCGCTCCCCCCCCCTCCCCCCCCCCCCCCGCTCCCCCTCCCCCCCCTCGCTCCCCCCCGCTCCCCCCCCCCCCGCTCCCCCCCCCCCCCCCGCTCCCCCCCCCCCCCCGCTCCCCCCCCCCCCCCGCTCCCCCCCCCCCCCCCGCTCCCCCCCCCCCCCCCCCCCCGCTCCCCCCCCCCCCCCCCCCGCTCCCCCCCCCCCCCCCCCGCTCCCCCCCCCCCCCCCGCTCCCCCCCCCCGCCCGCTCCCCCCCCCCCCCCCCGCCCCCCCCCTCGCTCCCCCTCCCCCCCTCGCTCCCCTCGCTCCCCCTCGCTCCCCTCCCCCCCCCCTCGCTCCCCTCCCCCCCCCCTCGCTCCCCCTCCCCCCCCCCTCGCTCCCCTCCCCCCTCGCCCCCTCCCCCCCCGCCCCCCTCCCTCCCCCCCCCCCCCTCCCTCCCTCCCCTCCCCCCCCCCTCCCTCCCCTCCCCCCTCCCTCCCCCCTCGCCCCCCTCCCTCCCCCCTCGCCCCCCTCCCCTCCCCCCTCCCTCCCCCCTCGCCCCCTCCCTCCCCCCTCGCCCCCCTCCCCTCCCCCCTCGCCCCCCTCCCTCCCCCCTCGCCCCCCTCCCTCCCCCTCGCCCCCCTCCCTCCCCCCTCGCCCCCCTCCCTCCCCCCCTCGCCCCCCTCCCTCCCCCTCGCCCCCCTCCCTCCCCCCCTCGCCCCCCTCCCCTCCCCCCTCGCCCCCCTCCTCCCCCCTCGCCCCCCTCCCTCCCCCCTCGCCC